>NW_018128074.1:1198220-1198841 GCF_001952655.1 Monopterus albus
GTACACTGGTGCGGTTTAGTGTCTGCACAATGGGTTATTGTGTGTAGTTGGAAAATCCAACAAACAGTAAGAAAAGGTGGTTTCTGTGAGAGTGAAAATGTGACTTTAGGCATGTCTTAATTGCTCATAAGTTAGTAAATAAAAGACATTGTGGCAGGAAGAAACCATTATATACAGTGGGGCAAGTAAGTATTTGATACACTGCCGATTTCCCAAGTTTTCCCACTTACAGAGAATGGACAGTTCTGTAATGTTCATCGTCGGTACACCTCAACTGTGAGAGACAGAATCTACAAACAAATTCCAGTAAATCACATTGTTAGATTTTTAAATAATTTATTTCCATTTTATTGCATGAAATAAGTATTTGATCACCTACCAACCAGCAAGAATTCTGGCTCTCACAGAAAAAAATCCAGAAAATCACATTGTTAGATTTTTAAATAATTTATTTCCATTTTATTGCATGAAATAAGTATTTGATCACCTACCAACCAGCAAGAATTCTGGCTCTCACAGACCTGTTAGTTTGTCTTTAAGAAGCCCTCCTATCTTCCACTCATTGCCTGTATTAATTGCACCTGTTTGAACTCGTTACCTGTATAAAAGACACCTGTCCAC
>NW_018128074.1:1199807-1203103 GCF_001952655.1 Monopterus albus
ATTCTGTCTCTCACAGTTGAGGTGTACCTACGATGAAAATTACAGATCTGTCCATTCTTTGTAAGTGGGAAAACTTGGCAGTGTATCAAATACTTATTCGCCCCACTGTATATATATATAACCATGACGTTGTGAAATGATCCATTAAAGCTTTCAAACTTTCATTATGAGATACTGTTTCATCCTGTTTCTTTTCACAACAAGAAACAAAACAAGTCATTTCTATTTATTTTCACAATGTTGCACAGGATTGCATCAGAATCATTAGCTGTAATTCAGACTATCCCTATTTATTTCACAATTTTCCTAATAACTGATTGATTTAATCACAAGACTGGTGTGTGTTAACCAAGATAGACATACAACTAGTTGTGTGACTGGTTGTTGCTTTGATCTGGATGAGTGGGTAATCTATAACATAGCTGATAGTGTCTGTTATCATGTTCATCCTGACTGACAGACCACTGTGATATGCAGGGTCATTATGATGTAAAACTGTGTATTCTGCAATAAAAAAAATACTGCAATTCAATAAACATGACAGGAAAGAAAAAGCAGGATGAAACGACGACGATCCCACCGCTCAAACACACAGTATTTTCATGATTTGATTCCATATTTGGTCTATAGTGTGGTTAAGTATTTCATACTGTTTTACTAATTTAACTTATTTAATATTGAATGCTTTGTCTCAGTAATTTCTGCAATGATTAGTCAATCGACAGATAAATAAAACTATACTGATAATTGATTAATCGCTGAAGTTATTTATAAGTAAAAATATCAAACATCCCCCAGCTTTTCACTTGTGAAGATTTGCTGCCTTTTTTAGTCTTAAACTAAACAAACACAATAATAAAAGCCTTTTGCAGTTTGTACTTTAACAAAGTCATGTGCTTTGACTTTTTCAAGCCAGAACGTCTAGTGGTCAAGTTTACAGTGTCCACACTTGGTTATTTAAGGGATCGAAGGTAAAAAACCGTTGTTAGGGTGCTTGAGGTTACATGTGTCATTCATAAGAGAACACATTACATCATGATATGTAGTCACTATCTGACTACAGTGATATTCAAAGCTGCTGCAGTTGAAAAACTGATGGTAACAGCTTGTTCTCAGTGAGTATCCACCAAATATTTTTGGTCTTGTATAAATAACGGTCCTTAAAACAGATCAAATGTTAGCACAAATGCAAACCCAGTGAGGTCAAGCTGGACAAAATCACTGGTGCACCACAGTGAGAGAAAAATGCATCAAATGTCAGAGTAAAAAACTGGTTCGTTGGTTAACTTATAGGAAGTAAAAATAAAATTCATCATAGCTAATTGTGAACATGATTAGAAAATCCCTGGTAAGAATATGCAATAAAACAATATCAAAAACATGAAGTTTACATTTTCCATAAATTAGAAAGATTAAAAAGTGTAACTGCAGATTTTTAACTGATAAATCAGTGTTGAGGTAGAGACCTGAGGCCTGTATCACAGAGAGTTCACCAGCTGTCTTTGGGTTACCTGGCTTCACTGAGGCTAACACGGGTGACCTGGTAGGAACACCTGGCTCTGTAGTTGCTAAATGCTCATCGCTAACTGCATCTGTCTGTCACGTGCTCCACAGCTGGTCGTGTACAATGGGGCTTTAGAGCTTGTCTGCTAAAAACAGAGAGATGAAAATGGTTGGTTCTCTCTCTGACATAATTATCATGGCAGGCTCTACCGACATCTCAACTGCAACATTATTTCTTGTGCCTTCAGTGTCAGAACTCCCTGATTCCAGTGATCTAAGCGGTCAGTGGCTGGGCTGTTGGCACGTTTGGAGCTGATCTTCTGAAGTTAACCTGCTCCGGATTAGGTTATTGTGCAGCATCAGTTACGATTATGATACAAAAAAAACCTGAGTTAAACCCAAAGACGGCTGAATAACGGTCTATCTCGCTTCATGATACAAGCTTATATACTGAGTAACATTATTGTTTGATGACAGCACCATCATTTATCAGAGAAAACCTGAAAAAAAGCTAAATGTTTGGGCCTGCTGGTGATAGTGGATCATGGATGACTGACAACACACGAGATTAAAAGAGCTCATGAGCAAACACTTCTAACAATCAAAATGGTACTAAACTACATCTTTCAGAAAAACACTGGAGCATTTGAACTACTTGTTACTGCAGGGCAGGATAAGGCAGTAGGTTTACCACTGAAGATTCACTTCACAGTCGTCATTCACATTCAAAATAATCCTTCAGTGGGGCGAAGAGGTGACGAATTACGGGGACACTCCAGGAGCGACCCAGGACTTTCTGTCTTTGCATCCGGCCCATGTTGTTCACATCCGTGTAGTGTTTGGGGAAGCCAAAGATCCTAAAGGAGTCAATCACAGGGAAAATGTTATTAAAGTCTATTAAAGTACTATTTAAGGGTCTAGTGAGACCAATCACTGTATGTAAAGATGGACTGCCACTGTGCAAAACTGAATCCAAAACATCAAGAATATGTTGGCGGCCATCTTGTTTCTTTTATGAATTTAGTACCCAAATTCTGTGCAGTAGTGACCAGAGGTGGAGCCGCCGTATCAGGCGGCCAACTCAAGGCTGTCAAAATACACCCGTTTTTTACATCGTCATACCACTTGTACACAAATTAGTGTAACAATACTTACCTAAAATGACAAAAAATCACATTTATTTGATTTAAACTTTAATCCTTAGTTTGGCTCATGTCCCATCTGCTAACGAGGCCTGGGTTTATTACCTTATACTGCAATCAGCCACCAGGGGGCAATCGATTCATGCTGGCTTCACACCATGAGCCGCTCCTAACCATGTTTTGCCCCTCCATTCACATCCTGTTTCCTAGCAACAAATACGGATGCCAAAGCTGCAGTCCAAAGCTAGCATAACTGATAACGCGTACATTAATCCAATGACACATCATTGCAGGCATTCCCAGACTGAAACTGCACAATCTGGGAATGCCTGCAATGATGTGTCACTGGATTAAGGACTTCCTCACTAACAGGCCTCAAGTGGTGAGAATCGGAAGCTGCACATCATCCACACTGGTCCTGAACACAGGCATACCACAGGGCTGTGTGCTCAGCCCAGTTCTCTTCACTCTGTTTACCCATGACTGTGATGCCATTCACCCCACAAACACAGTAGTGAAGTTCACAGACAACACCACCGTAGTGGGTCTCATCTCAGACAATGATGAGACTCACTACAGAGAGGAGATCCAGCACCTGACAAGGTGGTGTTCAGATAACAATCTTGTCCTGAACACCAACAAGACTAAGGA
>NW_018128074.1:1203160-1217282 GCF_001952655.1 Monopterus albus
ACAGTAGAGAGCATCCTCTGTCTCAGTGCGACAGTGTGGAGCTGCACTGCACAGGACAGAAAGGACTTGACCCGGGTGGTGAGAACAGCTCAGGGCATCGTAGGGAGTCCTCTTCTGGATCTGGACTCACTATACACTGACTGGATCCAGAGGAGGGTCGGACGGATTGCTGCAGACCCCACCCACCCAGGCAACGGTCTGTTTGTGCCTCTTCCCTCCAGGAAAAGGTACAGGAATATAAAGACTAAAACAAACAGACTGAGACACAGCTTCTTCCCCAGAGCTGTGAAATCAATCACCCTCCCATTCCCTAGTCACACACACAACCTCCCCCCTATGGACAGACACAGAACACTGGACCTCACACCTCTTCCTAAAGACTGAGATTTGCACTGAGCTGCACCTCATAATGTTACTACACTCTTGCTGCTAACATGCTGCTGACCTGATTAGGTCCCATACATCCCTTTTTATTTGTTCATATTCTCATATTGACTTATACAATTGTGTGTTATGTAAATAATATGTCTGTCTTTTAAGCCGAGAGCTGCCGGAAAAAAATTCGTTGTGCTATGCATAATGACAATAAAGATTCTTGACTTGACTTGCTCATTATCCATGACAAAGTGGCTCATTTCCATGACTTTGGAAATCCAGTGCAACACTCTGGTTACTGCTAATGTGACACAAAGCACTAATGTTACTCAAAGCTGAAATGACTCCAAATTAAAATCATATTCATTCAACAAAAAGGTAAAATCATGGCTAAGCTAGGTCGCTAATGATACCAAAACAAACAGATGCCATCACATCCAGAAGGAAGACGCCACATCTCAAAAAACCAAACCGATGTTAGCCTTGGTTTTTGTTCTTTCTTTGTCTCACTCTCTGTGAAAAGAACAAGACCTCTTCAGTCGGGCAGCCACTGTTTCAGACTTTTACCTGCCGAGAGCTCCTCCATGGCTGGCAGTTTGAAATGACTACTCCCTGTTCAGAAATTGCTTCTTATAACCTTTGCTGTAGCGGGCAGGGCTGATTTATGAACCTGGTTTTGACAACACAGAGTAGCGAAGCTGGAATAACAACAGTAGCACTGTATAAAACAGATTGTCATGGAGGGGGGTGGGACAGGGGAGAAATACCACATTCTGCCTCTTTTCACTTGATTTATCAGACTATGGATAAGATCTTAGTTAATGAACCTTGAAAGATGCATCTGTTAGATAGTGGCTCTGCATGAAAACAGACAGAAAACACCAGGGTGGGTATGGCATACAAGAATACGTTGGACATATTAATCACCAGTCCACCAGAACAAATGCTGAAACCAACACTGATGCTGCTCGAAGATGCAACCTCAGCCTATAAGTCTGTTACTAACACCACTGCTACTATTACCACTTTATTTCTATCAGCTGAAACTGAGGGGTCACCGAAGCTCTTGGAAATGACTTACACAGCTTTTAAGAAGTTTTAACAATATTTAGAAACAGCTTATATTTTTGCCTAATGTACGAGCTCTGTGTAAATTATACTGGCTGGGGACGGGGGACTGCGGGCAGCTGCAAATAAACTGCTTATGAATTGAACACAGTAAACATGAGATTACAGCTGTGATTATATATATGTGATGTTTACCAGAACATGTTAATGTCAGATATACTTACTGTTCCATTTCAGTGCACCACAGGTAGTCCTCCTTGCCATTCATGCTGACGGGTAGTGCGCCCATCTTTCCCTGTCTTATGGAGTTAGACTTTGTCGTGATGGTGCGTACTTTGTCAAACTGCATGGGGAGGTGACAAATCAGAATCAGGGTGTTTTACCGGTTTTGAGAGAAGAGAGTTTTTCTCAGGATGTCTATAGGGTTCACAAAGTTAAACTGAAGAATCCTAGGCCTTTTTAATACCACACAGATTGCAATTTAATGCCACAATAACACCAGCCAAAGTATGAGGATATGATGGAAATATGGTCTCGAATTATTTTATTTACTTACATTTTTCAGAAAGTTCCAGCAATATATAACAATAGATTTTAATGATATAATTACTGATATTTTGCTAAAATGTCACTCAGCCATCATGATACAGTGAACTCCCTAGCTAATGTGTGACAGACACACGGGGAATATACCTGAGTCAAATTCCTTGTGTCTCCGTCACACCTGGCCAATAAAGCTGATTCTGATTCTGTGGCTGGCAGTGGTGACAGTGTTGACTACAGGTCTGACAGACCTTCATAAAAAGGACTGAACAGCCTCCTGCAGCACAATCCACTGTCTAATCTATTCCACTTTTAGTTTATAAGTGTGTAGTGTCCCCTGACAGCACACAATCAGATACAAAGACATTTCCCATCAAACATTGCTGCCCACACTGCAACAGAGAAAACATTTAGGACTTGTAGGAAGTACAGCTTTTCAAGACTTTTGTTCAGGAAAGTGAGTTTTCGAGATATACCAAGAGCTGCAGATAACCGTTTCTTGGTTACAACAAACTACCACAGAGTGCACACACTTCAGGTTATCATCTATCTTAAACAGCAAACAAAATGCTTCTACCTTTGCCATGCGCCCAACCTCCAAACAATCCTGGAGAGCCACTTTGTCATCTAAAAATGTGGCAAGAGGTCTAAAGAGAAACACAGACTGGCATGTAAACTGGGCTTCTTTATGGAAGAAATGTTTTTCTTCCAGTGTGAGAATCTGCATGAAGAAAGGAATATGACTGTGTATTAGTATTTACCTGTTCATGCCTGGGAGGTTTCCCCAGAAGTAGCGTGCTCTGTGAGCAGGACTGACTTTCACTGCATCGATGAGAATTGGATTACACTGAAAAAAGTAAGAAGGCTGATAATGAGCAATAAAACTTAATGTAGTCTGTTCCCTGCCATCAGGCTGAGAGGATACCTTTACCAGTAACCAAATATAATCACCTCAAGGAATCTGCAGATGTCTGACTTGTCGTTGGAACTCATAAAAACCACATTCTCAAACAACCAGAAGAATGGACGGTCTTCCTCCTCCTTCGGCTTCAACAAGGTCAGTATCCGGTAGAACTCAAAAAAGAGCCTTCCAGTTCCCTCTGCAAGACAAACAGAGATAAATAAAGAGTGATCAAAGAAGAAGAGTTTAGATGAACCTACTGTGACTGTATTTTCTGTTTGTTTACTGTTTAACAGAATGTGGAAGCTGCCTACCAAATAATCCTTTTCGAAGAGGGTTGACCATGGACAGGTCATTACAGGGGCTGCCTCCAATCAGAAGATCAAATGGACCCCATTCAGCCAGCTGCAACACACAAATCCAGAGCTTAAGTTGTGTTCATATTTTTGTGGTCTTAGCCTCTTTGGTGTGACACAAATTTACACAACCTGATAAAATAAACTTTAACCACAAACAAAATGACCACAGAGCTAAATGTGAGGTCACATTAGTTTTAGAGGTTTGTGTGGCACACACTCACATGTTTCCGTGTGATGGTGCGAACATCATTAACGTATTCGATCTTTCCCTCATGCTTGATCATCCCCACAGCAATCGAATCCTCACAGATCTCTGAAGCAATGTAGCGCTCGATCTTGAAGCCCAGGTCTTTGAGCACCAGGTATCCTGTCATCATGCCACAGTAGTTAGAATAAGAAAGTTAAGAATTCACACATTTTATGAAACAGAAGCTCCTCTTCTTTTGTTTCAAGTGACTTTGTGACTGAAGCTCTCAAAGGCTCCTCTCCATAAAGTGAAACATCACAAGAAGAAAAGAGTTTTGTCTTCAAACAACACTAGAGTTTACACGACTGACGCGTTACCCAATGAACCAACCTGTTGCAATGCCATCAAAAAGTGAGAGCACCTTGATTGGTCTGCGCCGATCGGCAGGGATAGAGGGGTAAACTCTGTGAGGCTCCTGTGATTAAAAAAAAGCAAAGAGACAACTTTCAGCATTGCACCAGTTAGCTAATTAAATGTCGTCACCTTGTCTTCCCGTCTTTTACGTTTTTACTTACAAGATGGTATCAAGTTTTGTTGTTTCTTTGGCGTTCTCAATAATATATTGACAAGTGAAAAACTGTTAAACTGTACAGCGAAGCGCCGTCTCCAAAATGACCACAGAGCTCAGTCAACACCTCTGACAGTCTCACGAAATAGAGAACATGACGCACTTTGCAGTGGCTGCACTACTGATGTTGGTAAACTGACAACTCAGTTTAGTGTGTAAACTTTTAGTGTGGTCTGATCAACACGAGAAGTAGAAATGTGAACTGGGAGGGAAGTACATACAAACTCCATGGCGCTGTTGTTGACAAAGAAGTCTTGAACCTTGACGCTCCAGTCTGGTCTGAGTTTGAGGTTTCCTTCACACTGCGACGGCTGGCACATGTAGCAACTCCAGGGATCAACATCTTTCAGCTTGTCAAAGGTTCCCGGGCTCACCAGGATGTCCAGACAGTCCTTACAGAAGCATCTAGGAGAGACAGAGAACACCCAAGAACATGAGCACTAGTGAACGTACTGGAGATTGACCAGTTTGTCTTTAATTATCCTTGTTATTTCTTACTTAGTCATTTAGAACAGTGAAATTCAGACTGGAATGTGGATGAAAACACACATTAAACACACCAAAATGTTTTTTTTTTTTTTGTTTAGGAGGGAGAGACATTAGGCAAAAAAGTGCATGATGTGGAAGGGACAAAAGTTAGTTTTTGTAGTTTTGCCTTTTGATTTCATCTCCTTACAAACAGTCAGCAGTTAAAGCTGCACTGACAGCTCACAGGGACGACGAAGTTTCAAGGTTCAGTGTAACTTTCCAAGGATCCTTAGCTCAGATGTCCTTAACAAATTAAATGACGATAAACCTCTTAAGAAATCAAAGTAAAATGCTCCCTGTAACCCCTAAAACTTCCTTCATTGTCAAAGTGTTTCAGTGACAGTTACCTGTACACTCATGGATACACTGCAAACAAGAACTGCTAATTAGAGCGTGGATACCCGAACCGAGTGCGACGGGACCTCGGTGCATGAAAGTTTGGGCCAGAAATTATGTTCGGGTCCAGGCCGGTTTCGGACACGTAGGTCAAACTTTAGGCTAGAAGGCTGGAGCGCTCAAATGTCTGCTTTGTTAATCCATCCATCCATCCATTGTCCTCCGCTTATCCGGGACCGGGTCGCGGGGGCAGCAGTCTAAGCAAAGATGCCCAGACTTCCCTCTCTCCAGACACTTCCTCCAGCTCCTCCGGGGAGAGTCGGGATGTAGATTGACTAGTAAATCGAGAGCTTCGCCTTACAGCTCAGCTCCTTCTTCACCACGACGGACCGGTACATCGACCGCATTACTGCAGAAGCTGCACTGATCCGCCTGTCAATCTCCCGTTCCATCCTTCCCTCACTCGTGAACAAGACCCCAAGATACTTGAACTCCTCCACTTGAGGCAGGAACTCTCCACCAACCTGAAGGGAACAAGCCACCCTTTTCCGACTGAGAACTGTGTTGGGTCCGGATTGTGTTCAGATGCCACGCTCTCATACACGGGTAGGGTTTGGACAGAAATATGTGGCCCGAACAATGCTCTACCGCTAATAGGACGCTCAGCATAATTTCAATGCCAATTTTACAAAATTTTAATATATATGAGGTCTCTCATGTTGTCCAATAAGCTGTCAAGTTTTAGCCCATAGCCTAACTTAGTGAATCCATCCAAACATTATACTTCCTGTTTATATACTGCAAATTGTTACAGAACTGTAGTAAATGTATTTGTATAGTCCAATATTACAGTTCACAAAAAACGACAAAAAAACTAATTGGAAAAAAACCTATAGAAGGCACAACTGATATGACTATGAATTGTTATGGTGTAATTGATAAGAATTGTCAACTTATATTTGTGTATTGTGAGTCAAAGAAGCCACCTGAGTAGCATTTACCTGCAGCAGCTGGCGTTGCCACACAGAATGACCTCGAGGCCACCACAGCACACAGTGCAGTACGACTGGTAGCCGTCTTCATCATAGCGATACAGCGTTTCTGTGAAGTTGCCCTGCAAACAGTGACAAGGTCGTTGTGGGACATTTGGGATGTTAAAGGCAGCTGTGCCTCAGATGGAGGTTAGACACTGACAAACTGGGCTGGGATGGAGTAAAGCAGAGCACACTGAAGTAGACCAAAATAGATCAATTAGATTACCTTGCATTTTAGACAGAGACCACCTTCAAACAACGGGTGCGGCACGTCAATCTCAGATGATCCACAAGACAAACAAAAATCTGAAATAACAAACTATTATCTTAGAATTAAGGATTTCATATTTATATCAAAAAAGGTATAAAATGATCATCTTCTTCCATACCATTACACCAAACATACCTTCAATTGTTTTGCCTTTCTCTTTGACCTTTTCTATTATTGATTCTGTAAAGAAAATATTACAACAAATCAAACACAGGAAAAAATAATGACGACGATATCATGAAATCTAAAACCGAGTTTAGTAGGTTCCACAAATTTTTAGGTTCATGAGAGTGTTTTCATGTTGTTTTGTTTGCAGCTTAAATCCTTACAAAAATAACACATACCTCTGCTACAGGTGATGGCGGATGCATTTGCCTTATTTTTCCAAACATATTTCTTTTTTGCTGGAGGCTGGTAGTCGGACAGAGTAGAGTCAGTGGTATCATGGTGCGCAGTAGAATCTTGAACATCAGAAAGAGATGGAATCAAGAGAAATTTAATAGAAACATATTCATTTCATTATGATACATGAAACGTTTTTCCACCCAGAAATGTTGTTGTTATTATTCATTCTGTGATACATTACTGGCTATATGGTGCACTCTTATGCACTTTTTTACAGTACTTAGTGCATTTTTGATGGATTTATTAATGGGCCCATACCAGGGGATGTGAATCCTTCAGGTCCTGTAGGAAGAAATCCTTCTAAAGCCCAGTCCACCATCAGCTTCAGCTCTTTTTCTCTATTTCCTCCAGCCTCAGAAAATGATTTCCCACACCGCTCACCTGCCAACTGCAAATTACAGATGTGATGAAATTCTGGAGCTCTGCTAAAACATTTCCTGGCACAGGGTTAACACATTCACTCAAGTGATCCTGAGCAATCTACAGTATTTGACACCATAAGACATGAAACATCTTTGATGTTTGCTTTTGTTGACAAGACCAAATGGGCACTTAGCTGTTTGAGAGTCTTGGGAAAGTGCCTGTGTTTGATTATTATAGTTCTGTCAGCTGTTATGTTAGAAGGTTTTTTCATAGAAAGGGGTTGCTTACATGTTGGTAAGCACACCTTTTGATTTCCTCCCATTTAAAGTCAAAAACAGCCAAATAGCTGCTGCAACCAACTTTCCACTTACTGTAACTTAAGCCCAGTAGAAAGATGGAGCTGAAGATTCTTTTTTCTATAACTGTGGCAAAATGGTAGAAAGGACCACGCTGATTTATGATATTCCATATGCTTTGATAGTTAACAGTTCTGGTCTCTTACCTCAATGATCTGGTAGATGGCTTCCTTGTACATGGGCAAGCTGGCAAAGGAGTTTTTGCAGAAGCACTTAGTGAAGGCATTAAATCCCAGCAGACCATCCGTGCAAATCTGCAACAGAAAGCAATGGTGATTCAAAATTCCAAATCAACACATGGGAAGTGTTTGTTTTTTTGTAGCTTGAGCACACGCCCTGGGCATCTAACCTCTGAAAACATCCCGTCTCCAAACCACTCCACCCTCCGCATACCCGGGGGAGCAGACTTGGATTTCCAAGGCATCACCATCCCAGGCCACCATGAAAAGCCCCTCACTTTCCCCCACACCAGCTCTCCTGTGAGAAACCCTTTCCCATCCTACAAACGTCCAAACAAAGCAAGGAAAGCAGACATTATTCCAAGTTTTCATCTGAAAGAAGATAAAAATCTGACAGATATGCTTGATGAGCAGACTTTGAGAACAGCTGTATCGTGGGGCTTTTCCTGCAGCTGTTACATATTTCAGTACCCGATAAGCGTGTTTCCGTCGTCCTCTTGGTGTGGAATTATTGGATGGTGATGATTCTTCTGCCTGAACCACAACCACATTTAGAACAGAGCAACGTCAAAAGTAACTTAGTTGCATTACAGAACAAACATTACTGTAACTTTAATAGTTTGTAAGTTTAGGTAAAGATGTTTCCAAATTTACCGCCACTCATATTATCATTGTTTCTGACATTTCCTTTCAGGTGACAAGAAAAGAATTTGTTAAAAAGAAGAAACAAGGAAGCCCTTCATCATTAAGATAAGAACATTCTCTTTCTTCAAAGTAGCACAACGGAGAAATCTCATTACTAGTACTGTGATTTCAAACTAAGGTATTAACTTTGAATTTAAACGTGGTTGCCAGCATAAAGCTTGGTCTGTCACTGTACATCCAGTAGCATTTCAGAGAGCACAGATGTAGTATACTTGAGTACACCTACCCCCTCATCTTGGGGCTTCGGATCATTTTTGGTGTCCTGCTCAAGACCTATAGGTTTGGACCAGGTGCTAGCACCAGCCTGAAACACTGTGCGGGCCTGTGGCTTCTGGCGCAAGCTGCTCTCCCAGCCAAAACTTCCCCTGCTGGTTCCCTGAGAGAAAAGACATGCTCATTACACACATTGCCACACATTACAAGTCTAGCTGACAGCATGTGTGGTCACATTTTGTCATTAACAATGAGAATGTTTAAACCAAGTTGCTTCTGTTCCATGTAGATGTAGTGGACTAAAGGCAGAAGGCCAGAGAGGAAAGGACTGTACCTCTGTCAACACAACACCATTCTCTCCAGGTACGTGGTCATTTTCATTCCCTGGCCCTTTGAAAGGACACAGGTCACGTTTTAATGTTGAGATCAGAGAAGTGCAAACTGTGTTCTGACATGCTAAAACTGAAAATGACAACCACCTGAACCTTTTCTCAGTTCACAAACTACATTAAATTGTACTACATTTTATAATCAAATTTCCCTTGAATAACAACATGTAAATTATGCAAATAAAAACTTAAAATTTCTTTTCTTACGATTGATTTTTGTAAGGCGGACTTCACACAACTTCAGTGTCACATTAAGGTTGTTCGGTTCTAGGGAATAAGATAGAAGTGTAAATAACATCAAATGACCAAATCTGTCGACTTCTTACACACCATCCGAGTCACTGTCATCATCTCAGGAAAGGTGGTTTATTTATCAGATTATTAAATGAGGTTTGTTTAACTTGTTAATTTGCCCAGGTGGGGGGTGGGGGGGCACTGTTCCTCTTACCTCTAGTGCAAACTGGAGAGTCCTTGCTGGTGGAGGTGTCAGAGAGATTGCTGTCGGACATGACGTCATACTTGCTTTCTGTTAAGGCTTCACTGTCAGAGAAGAGTGCACTGTCTCTATTCTCTAAGGCCTGGGACAGGAAATGCAGAAAATGTGTAAAATTAATTAAAAATAAATACAAACACAGACGGAAGATGCTAATACAGCACCTCCATTTACATACCTGAGAAAAAACTTGGTGAGCATCAAGTGGTGGAAAGGGGAGAGACAACAGGGTCAAAACAAGCTTCCTGAAGACAGAGGTCGGCTCGGTGTCCTTTAGTACACTGGCCCAGTGTCTGTCTAGTGAAACCTCTGCTGATTTGTCTTTCTCTCCCTCTTCAGCCAGCTGATACTCAAGGAATTCACTCGTGAGCTGGTTGGTCTCCTTGGGGGAGCTGCAGATTCCCTGTCACTTTCAGCCTGCTCTGGGGTTTCAGCAGCTGAGCTATGCTCCTTAGCACCCCATCACTGAAGGGCAGCCCCTCTGCAATGCAGCTTGTGAGTGCGATATAGAAAGACAACACCTCCTTTTTCAACGGTGGCAGCACCTCTGCAGAGTCAGACTCATTCAGGAAGTCTTCCACGGCTTTCCCACCCAGATTGAGCTCCGAACTTGATAGGTGGAACTTCTTGTTTTTAAGGATTCGGGCGTCATGTTCCTTGAGGAAGCGAACAGCAGCTTGTGGATGAAGGAAGTAGGAGGTGTAGGTGCACAGCAGGCTACTGGCTTCTTCCAGAATGGGCAGCATATCAGCACGGGGAGCTTCCTCCTGTGTTTGCAGATGCTTCTGGAAACTGTGCAAAGGCTTCAGGGCCTGCTCCAGGAACATAAATGTTGCCCTGACTTTGGGATCCTGCAACTTGGAGCAGATTAACTTGGCTTTGTCATCATTCTTCTCACAAGATTTAAAGTACAACATGAGGTCTGTCCACATTCCCAAGATTTTTGTGATGAACAGGTAAAACTTAAGGCAGTTGGTGTTGAGATTAAAAGACTGACTGTCCACACTGATATCTGAGCCAAAAAGAGTGTCTAGGTTGTCATTCTTCTTAGTGCAAGAGGAGTTGTGGGCATGGATGAGTGCTATTAGCTCTTGAGTGTGACTGGAGAGCCACTTCACCCCAGCACTGCAAGCAACATCAGCAATAGTGTACAGCTCTCCCAATGCTACTATGTTTGGGCTAAGTTCCCTGAGCTTTGAGCAGATCTGCTCTGAGACTGCACCATTGCCATCACAATAAACAGCAACAAGATTATCTCTGGGTAACTCAAATTTCTTCAAGGTCTCCACCACTGCTGCTGCTTCTGTCTGATCTCCTGCACCTTCTCCTGCCTGAAGAGCATCCAGAAATCGGATGCAGTACCTGGAGGCTTCGACATCAAAAAACCCAACAAGGACCACAGAGACGGTGTCATCCTTTCCCACTGTTACACCCACATAGATGTATACGCAGTAAGGAGTGTGCTGGCAAACAGATGCAATATCTTTGGGGTAGTGCAGCCCCAGCTTAGAGCGTGCAAAGTGTTTAGAGACCTCTTCACCTTTAGCAGAGCCAGTGTAACAGTGGTTGTGAATAAGGCGGAGAGCTGCGTCGCTGCAGGGCAGCGGCTCAGACAGTTGGCTTTGCGGGTCAGCGCTGATGAAAGTTGTAGCCCTTTTTTTGTGTGTGGCTGTCTCCCCATGTCGTCTGAGATCAAGAAGCCCTTTATGAAATGTGGTCAGGTTCTTTGTGCAACAGCGGCAGTAGGTGTAGTGCTCTCCAAGTGTACTACGTTCAGCCCAATCAAAAATATCCTTCCACTTTTCAGTGTAAAGGAAGTCTTTGGTTGTTTCAGTGTCGTTCTCTTCCATGTCTGATTCCAATTTAGAGCTCCCTGACAAAGTAAGAAAAAACATTACTGCATAAGTACTGTAAATGTGATCATCTAAACACAATGCACTGGCTTATTTTATTATCAAGAATTATGAATGTGAGCATGTTTTGTTACATTTATGTGACAGTGGAGATCCCACAACAGGACTGATAACACGGCTGTTACGAGCTTTCACAGGGTCGTATTCTTCACATTTCACATTTGCCTCGTAGAAAGCTTTGAACCACTTCAGGATCTGCAAGTTGCTTTTAAAGTCTCCTTTTATTAGCTCTTCAACTGGAATGGTCTAAATGAAGGGAAATAAGACATTAGAAAATTTAGAAACTAGTTTAACTTTGACAATCACCCACAAAAATAAGTTGTGTTTTTACTTGGAGTTCTGTGCTGAACTATTTCTTGGCTGGGTGCTGTGACTTTGCCATTACTATTTAGTTGACAGGCAACCAGATCCAGATGTCATGATTCTGTCCTGTCTGCTTCCTGTATCATGCTCTTATTCTGACACTACTTCCTGTACCCAGCCCACCCCGGCTCCCAGGAACTTTATCTCATCACCTACATTGGTTTCACCTGCTTCTCCATTACTCACACCTGCTTACAACAGCATATAGCAGCTTCTCACTCAGTGGGAAGCTGCCAGATTGTTCTATGCCTTGTCTAGACTCTCTAGCCATTCTTTCCTAGTGCCTGCTCTTCTGAGATTGAGACCCTGCCTGTATCACCGACCAAAGATTCTGCCTTGCCCTATCTGTTGGACTGCTGTAGACCTCGACCGTGGACCGGACCAAGTGACTGCTCTCTGCCTGATCCCTCGATACTGTAAGATGACAATAAACTCTATCCACCTTGCTTCTGCCTACTGGCTCTTTAATTGGGTTCACATCCTCACATCTTACAGGAGCATTATACACCACTCCCTGACACCAGATGAAGCTCACTCCTCCTGGCTTGACAATATTTTCACTGTATAATGTAATCTTATCATAACTAATTCACAGTTTGATGTATATAAGCAGGCAAAAGCATTGGCATGAGCCTTGAAAGTATTTTTTTTTTCTATAAGGGATCAGTTTTGGAAACCAACAGCTTCTCCTTCTACCGATGTAACAGTCAAGTAAAAAGGAAATTGCAGCATTACTCCACTAGAAAGAAAAGTGCATACCCTCGTGATCCCGCTCTTGCTGAAGGCCTCACGGAGGAGACTGAAGTTGTGCTTGAAGTCATCCTCCCCCTGTGCATCAAACTTCACCTGGGTCATGTCAATAGAGCCAGGAAAAATCCAGTCCATGATCTGACAGTGACAGGCACCTGTAAAATCACACACATATAAAGACACTTCACGAGGTGATGGCTGAGGTAAAAACACCCTTTTGCCGTTTTTCCAATTGCACCAGTATGCAAAAGTATGAACAGACATGAGTGAAGCTAAACTCCAAACCAGCTATAGATTACTAATGTACAGACAGCTTAGTTTAGTGCATGACTCATCTCTGTGTGAGAAAAGAGACCATCACGTGCGGCTACATAAGCCCAAAAAACAGCATGGACTGGCAAAGCTATACACTGCTGTGCAGCCAGAGTGGAAATCCATGTACTAATGGACTGTTGTGGCTCGGTATGATTAAAGTAGGCTAAAGCAGATGCATGGAAAAACTGCATTGGGTCTGCTCATATTGATAAAGCACCTGAACACATCTCCCGCACATCCTTGAAGTCTGTCTGCAGAAGGTTGTTCATCCAGGAGACCAAATGAAAGTGGTTTGGTTTATCATTGGGTAAGTCTGGAGTCACAACCGCTGTACTCGCCATCCTGCAGCTCTCTAAGAAAGGAAACAACAGAAATCTTTTATAAATTCTGAATATTTGGAAATAATTAATATCTAATAAAGATATTATTATCACAGTTACCCCATGTTCATGTCTTGTTTTTTCCTATTTCCATTTATACCAAACATAAAATCACAACATTTAGCACATTTGACTGTTAAGCGGCTGTGGCTCGTGAGGTAGAGTGGCTGTAAGATCTAAGATTGTGCAGACGATGCCAGCCTTGGTTACTCGTTCTCTCTTGTATTTGTTGTTTTTCTTTGTTTTCTCTGTCTTTTGCAACCCATCCTGGATTACTTTTACCAGAGAAGAACTGTTAAATATCGGACAACTCACACCAAACTACCTTTCTCCAATTTTTGTGAACGAAGAATGCTGTATGGGCATTCTGATCGGAGGCGCAGCTGCAATCTACGGGATCTGGAAGAAACACCGGCGGGGCAAATGAGCAGGCGCCTTAGTGAGGCTACACCAGAGAGGGACCCGGACTCCACTCCCGTCTATCCACCTAGCAAATCTCTGCTCCCTAGTCAACAGGATGGATGAAATTCTTCTCGTCAACAGGACCAACTCTGACTCAGGTTTCAGCCAACGACGACTCATCTGTGTGGGGAAGCCTGAAAAGCATCACTGGCTATAGGAAACCACCCCCCCGCTGCGGAGGACTGTCAACTAGCAGACAACCTGCATGTGTTTTACTGCAGGTTTGAGAAACCTGAAAGTGTGTGCTGATCAGCTGGCCCCCATCTTCACACTCATCTTCAACAGGTCACTGGATCTGTGTGAAGTCCCCTCCTGCTTCAGACGCTCCACCATCATTCCAGTCCCCAAGAAAACCTCCATCAGTGGACTGAACGACTACAGATCTGTCACCCTGACATCTGTAGTTATGAAGTCCTTTGAAAGACTGGTGTCGCCCCACCTGCTAGTTAACATGGCACTGCATTACATCCTGCAACACCTCGACTCCCCAGGGACCTATGCAGGGGCCCTTTTTGTCGACTTCAGCTCAGCGTTCAAAACCATCATCCCGGATATCCTCCACTCCAAACTGACCCAGCTCACTGTGCCTGCCCCCACCTGTCAGTG
>NW_018128074.1:1217769-1223841 GCF_001952655.1 Monopterus albus
AGGAAGTTCGACCTGCCCCAGGAGCTGCTGATACAGTTCTACAGAGGAATCATCGAGTCTGTTCTCTGCACCTCCATCACTGTTTGGTTTGGCTCAGCAACTAAACAGGACAAGTACAGACTTCAGCGGACAGTCAGGACTGCAGAAAAGGTCATTGGTGTGAGCCTGCCCTCCATGGAGGACCTGTACACCTCATGGGTCAAAAGGAGGGCAGAGAGGACCACTGCAGACCCCCTCAGACCCCGGATACAATCTGTTGAAACTCCTCCCCTCTGGATGGCATTACAGGTCACTGTGCACCAAGACAACCAGGCACAAGGACAGTTTCTTCCCCCGGGCTATCGCTCTGATGAACCCTTGACCCACGACAGTATGACTGGATGATAACCCTCAGTGCAATACCTGTAAATATACATTTTACAGATTATACAGATCCATACAAGTCTATTTATGGGGCGACCGTGGTTCAGTGGGTAGAGCAGTTATCTCCCAGCCAGAGAGTCGGAGGTTCGACTCTCGGTGCCTGCAGTCCATATGTTGAAGTGTCCTTGGGCAAGACACTGAACCCCCAAGTTGTCCCCCCGATGGTCAGAGCCATCGGTTGAGTTGGCGCTGCAGATGGCTGCCTCGGTTCTGTACCCAAAACAAATTCCTTTTGTGTAACATACTTGGCCAATAAAGGTGATTATCCTTATTTTTTATGCACTCTGTTGTATTCCTACTTATCTCATTTCACAATGAGCATTCCTTTGTCTGTCTGCATTGTTTACTGCCTGTTTATACTGCTTATTTTGCATTGTTTGCACTGTTTGTTGCTGTTAATACTGCTTATTATGTTATACTAGCCTTATATTGGTTTACTGTTTACTTGCCCCTTGCATAGAGATATCTACATGCACATTGAGAGCCAATATACCAGAGTCAAATTCCTCATGTGTCCGACACACCTGGCCAATAAAGCTGATTCTGATTCCGCCATCAATCGCAGCATTGGTGATTCGGTCCCTGGCCCATCATGTGTCCTTGAGCAAGACACTGAACCTTCATTTGCACTAGATTATTAGGCCAGCACTTTGCAAAGTAGCTTGCATTAGTGTGTGTGTGTGTGTGTGTGTAAATGAGAGGCAAATTATCGTAAAATCACGCCTCTATATTTGTTTTTACCTTAACACACCCAGTTGCACCCCCAGGCACTCATTAATACATTCCCAGAAACCACTGCAGAGAGCAGAACAAAGTGACAACCCATGTCAGTTGAAGCATGGACATTTTACCCATATTTACTTGTTTAATTGATTAAAATGCAGTGGATTTCTTTAAGTAGGGGGGGATAGAGACTTTGCCATGGTAGGTCCAAACCTATGGAATGCGTTGCCGCTTTATATTAGGCAGGCCCCCTCACTGTCTATTTTTAAGTCTTATCTTGTATTCATTGGCGTTTGACCAGGAATGAGACTATGTCTGTAGGGTTAGTGTTTATATTACTGTTTATAGCTTTTTATGTGTGTTTTTTTTATATATATATTTGTATGATATGTTAAGTGCTTTGGTCAGCTGTGCTGTGGTAAAGCGCTATATAAATAAAGTTGAGTTGAGTTGAGAAGTGTTTCACATTTTGTTCTTTTGTATTGCATGTATGTTTAGTAAGACATGATCATTACCTCAGTGTCAATACTGTGGATGCATATATTGATATAATCGAAACAAATGACCTTATACACTTTATTAATTCAATACTTTATTTAAAGCTGGTGATCTTGTTTGTAATATTATATTTAGTTGTAATATAGCTTGGTAAATTCTGGGTCAAACCTCATGTTCTTTGAGCCAGCACCACCATCTCAATATTATTCATACTGACATGCAGCTGACGTTTCCGAAACTTTCTTTTTCTCAAAAGGGGATTTTCACATGGTTACTCTTTAACAAAAAACTAGTGCATACCCCTGCCCCATGACTGACTTCTTGGGGTGGGGGCTGGGATGAGACGGGGCCAATGGGGAGGTTGCCTAATCCTCTATTGTCTGACTGTCTGTGGTGGATAAAGGCTGAGGGTTTACTATCGAACTGTCTTTACATATTTTGCTTGTATCTGACCATTTTTCATGTCCTGTGTACATTAAAGCAACGAGCCGTGCTTTAGCCGACTGCTACCGAGCACCAGAGCCTCGCTGCTGCCGTTGTCTTCCCTCTCCCCTCCCCTTCGCCGTAAATGGTATAGAAAGCGTCAATGAAATCTCGCGTTGTCCATTTTTTGCCGCGAACCGATCCACTCGACAGCTTTCACTGACAAGGAAACTTGAGTTTTAACATGAGAGTAACAGCGTGTTATTTTAGTTATTGTAAACAAAAACAATGCACCACCAGTGAAAAAGTACAGGGACCGTGCCATGCCGGCCGGCATGATGTCTCTGTGGTTTGCCTTGTATCTCTATGGTTTTCCTTCAACATTTGACACGAAATGCATGGTCCAGGTCCAGCAGCCTAGTTCCATATGGGGGAGCGATGGTTAATGTTTTATCTTTACGTTGGAGAAGTATAGGCAAAGGTGAGAGCTGCATGTGAATAGCCGTTTAAGAAAGTGTAATTACAACTGACTACCTGTGCATACACACATTATTAAAGCAGCTGACAAAATGAATGAAATGAAACTATTTTAAGACAATTACAAGCATTCTTAGGAAGTCAAAACGCCCCCGCCCCCCCCGGCTCACAGACCTCTCAGTTCGGATCGTCGTGGATTTGTATGAACTGATCTTTGTGGTGAGAGGCTGCAGAGGGTTGCATTTACAAAACAGAACATAAAAATTGTAACGTGACCCTGTACGCTATCATCTTACAGCGCCTTTATGGGTGAAAGTCTCATTATAGCACGTCTCAATATAACATACACAGACCATGAATGACTTACCTCGCCTTTTCGCCGGGATGTCTATTATCCTCCTGAGTCTTAGCTTCACAAGCACACTTTCCAAGGCCGCTTGTGACGTCACCATTGTCGGTAAATAACCATTGGACGACCGATACGGGTAGGCTGTCTGATTGGGAGTGCTAACTCTCCCACTGTCACGGGCTCACGATACCCCGACCCCTCTGAACGGGAGAGCAATATATAGTCAATAATGACTATAGTAAAGCTAGTGCCACATCACTGGCGAAACCATATGTTGCAGTCATATGTGCAAAATCACGAACCTAGGCTACTTAAGAGTTCTCAGTTTCTGTCCTAAAATAAACGACTACAACCACTGTATAGGCTAACACCTCGAAGCACATGAGCCCACACCTCTACAATTAGCACAGGCTGAACAAGAATCAAGGCTAGGTTAAAAAATCGTGCTAGCACCGCATCACAGTTAAAAACATATCTCGCCGGCAATTATGGCCTCCTTGAGTCCTGCTTCTTTGTTAACAAACATCTGATTAAGCTCGCGTTGTAGTCACGCCACCCCTTTAAAAATCGGTACATGCTAATTAACAATCCAATACATGCTAGCTGTGTGCTCTGTAAACACTTCTGAGGCGAATCATTAATTCGTTAGTGATACAGACTTGAACAGTAAACTATTCTATAAATTGCGGACTCACAAGAAATTAAGCTACAAGCTAGCCTGAACACCCGGCATTTTTTCGGTATAGAGGCTAATAGACGATATTGTAACTATTAAACGCAAAATTCCGCTCGTGACTAGATGATTTTCGCAGGTTGGGCGTGAGCATACAGAAACACACAGTCATGGCGACCGTGTTATAAGGGCGGTCGTTTGGTTTCCAGGCCTGTGTTGTAACTGTGTAATGGATGTGGTACAACATTAACAGGTGGACGGAGTGTTACTACCTCGACCGATTCACGATAGAGACGAGTTTACAAGGTGATTCACAAGGCCGCATGACATAAGTATTCACAGTGTGAAGATTTCTAGGACAGTCAATATGGCGCCGAATTTGGCCATTTTGTGAAATCGTGAAGCGAGTGCAGCCATTATAGCCTACACCATCTGCACCAAATAACACACTCACCGGGAAACATATCCAGCCCAGGCTTAAAATATATGTAAAATAAACCGTGAGTGTTACAAAACAAATATTTTATGTAACAATAAGAAAAATCTTTGCTTGCATTACATTTAACACAAAGTAACTATACAAAGCGGCCTCATACAAAAAAAGAAACGGAAAATGCCGGTTGAACACAAAATGATCGTCACGTTAATCAAATTCACTTAGTAGCCTGCCGCCTTCTCTTAAAGCACCTCTGATAAATGTTTTTATAAGATGTTATCCTGGCTCCCTTCCTGGTTAATAAATCGTTTGTTAGATAAGCAGCCTAAGTGCAAAATCTTCGTCAGACTTGACGGGTTCAGGGGTGGGTTTTAAAATTGGTTAAGCAGGCGAGGATCACACCTTACCGACTTCAGAAGCCACATGATCTTTGATTCATTACATATGGGCAAGTTTAAGGTTATAGACTTAATAAAACAGGGCTTCCAATAGCCTACTTGGATCAAGTATCTTCTGAAGAATTGCCATCATGTCAGATTAAACTTCCAGGTGTTATTTCAGTTGTCAGATACACTTTACAGTAATCAGTGTTTAACAGGCTATGCTACTGAAAGCAGATTACCTATCCCACAGGACGTGATACTGGCAGATATCCATAGCCTATTGTTTGGATAAGATACACCTATTAAGAAAAAAAAAAAAAACAAAGCAAAAAACTTTTAGGTTGTGAAAAACCCTCCTCCAGCATGACAAGCTTGTCTTTTTAAATCATATCTTAATTCTACTTAACAAATAAACCCACCAAACCAACACTTTACCCCCATTAATGCAGCTTAAGCAGTTATGGAACATCATTAGCATTCAGTTATAGATTAATGGTTTTGGTCATCTGACCAACCCCTGAAGGAAATATCTGGCTCTTTAGCACCCCACTGTATGTTCATCAGCTAACTGATAACTTTTCTATTACTGCTGCTTGGTGTTGGGCAGGTTATAGTGAGCTGTTAGAGCCTTTTCACAGAAAACTGATTTATATGGAAACAGCATGTAATCTAAGAAGCAAAACAAAAATAATAAGTTAAATGGTGTAACTGCAGAGTTGTAATAATTCTCTGTGGGTTTGTCACTTTGAGCAGCACCTTTAACATACAAGTGTTCATGAGATCCATTGTGACCCAGAAATTTTGATTATAGCTGCTTTAAAGAGCTGTTCAGTAGGAACCTGTAGGGTATGGTTTGTATTACCATTGCTAACTCTGAGAGACGAGACAGTCCAAGTAACTTCAAAACAGTGCTGATTTATTCAAAGGATCACAGGTAAAATTAACATTACACACTCAGGTATCTTGCACCTCCAAACTGCTCACAGGCAGATGTAAGATGAAAGACCCTGAACCCACCAGGCCTATACATTATATCCCCTCGGTTGGGCTAGCCCCATACTACACAGAAACGTCAACCGAGACGTCTCTGTTACCAGCTTTGCAGCTGGTCATAGCAGTAGTCAAAACATGAAGCAAATCAACGTGTGAATGTGTATGTCTGTTGATTAAGTGGTGTGTAACTAAAAACATTCTCACGACCTCTAGTAACATGTCGTGGCTTAAACATAAGAACATATTATGGCTAAGGCTACAGTTATACACGTCATAATAATAATATTAAACACCCTGTCTGCTGACAGTCATCAACTCTTCTCTCTAGTTATCCTTGACCAGATGTACCCTGTAGAAACTCATAAGCATGACTAAGCATTTAACAGTGTAACTATACATCCTATCTCCACTAAACATTTCTAATACATAAAGTATCTATCCAATATCTATCCGACTAAAAATACCTAACAAACCAATGGGCCTGTTCCTGAGTACCATAGAGCACTAAGAGTCAAACTAACAAATTGCTGACCGCAACCGAAATAACCTTGGAAATCAACTGGACTTGGATTTCTAGATCGAAGACGTTTCACCTCTCATCCAAGAGGCTTCATCAGTTCTGACTGACTGGTGTTGAGTCGGAGATATTTATCCCCCTCAGTGTGGTTTCAGTCCTTAGTAGGCCAACACTGCT
>NW_018128074.1:1224158-1271777 GCF_001952655.1 Monopterus albus
TTAATTGCATACACCACATCACTCTGTTTGTGTCTGGGTGTTTTGTCCTTCGGGTGGACCAGTCTCTGCCGCAGGGTGTTCCCTGGTTTACAGTTAACTGAGATATTGTGGTTGTGAAAGATCCTTTTTAACTTCTCTGATAAACCAGCCATATAAGGGATGACAGTGTTATCCCCTCTTGTTTCCGATTTCTCCCTGTTGGTGTTGGGTCTCTTCCTAGCTTTGGTGAAGGCCCACTTAGGGTATCCACAAGCCTTAAGGGAGTTCTGGATGTGTAATTTTTCTTTCGTGGCCCCTTCTACCATTGTGGGCACTTCCTCTGCCCTGTGATTCAAAGTTCTGATGACTCCCAGTTTGTGTTGAAGTGGGTGGTGTGAGTCAAAAAGCAGGTATTGGTCTGTGTGTGTAGGTTTCCGATATATTTCTACTTTCAGGCTTCTGTCCCCTCCCAAGTGGACTGCACAATCCAGAAAGGCCAGGTAGTCATCCCTGGCATCCTCACGAGTGAAATTGATGTTGTCATCCACCGAGTTGATATGCTTGGTGAAAGCTTCTACCTCCTGGGTCCTGATTTTAACCCATGTGTCATCCACGTAGCGGAACCAATGGCTGGGAGCGGTGCCAGCGAAGGAAGCCAGGGCTTTCTTCTCAAAGCATATCAACTCGGTGGATGACAACATCAATGACAAAAAAGAACAGAGCAGATGAGGGAATGTTAGCCACAACACAGCAAAAAGTTGGTTAGTGTGGTTTTTACTGTTTAGTGAAAACATCATATATACCAGCAGAACTATTACATCAACAGTTATTGCCCACTGGGACGTAATCTGGTAAAATAAAGGTTAAATTAAAAAAAAGCAAATATAAAATTGCTATAATAGTCAGTTGAGGGTGTGCAACCAAAAGGATTTTAACTAAATTACTTTTAAGTGGGTCATGTGGTGTGAGCAGAGAAATAAAAACAGGAGGTCTGAGAACAGGGAAGTAGAGTCTGACAAGGGGAAGAAACAGAGACAAAGTCAGTGATATGGCTTAGAAGACAAAGCCTGACAAATGCAGTCAGATGTGTTACATGGCCATGGCAAAGCGGATGTCAGTGCAGCTGTGCCGGGTCACAGCCCATCAAGAAGCTAGAATTCTGTTGTGCATATGGGCAGCAGGGACTGTTTGTGTATCTCCACAGTGAGCCCATTACAGCTGCTGCATGATTAAGGTCAGAAATACAGGTGGCACTGATATATCCCATGCACATGAGGGGGAGTGGTTGATCATGTTCATGAGATGCATGCAGAATCAGCTACTGAATGGAGAGACCTGGTAAGGGTCATGTTTGGTAGTTGGCTTTCTGACAACTTGTACTTTTGACTACTAGAATTCAAAGCCACTTAACATGTTCACAGATGTTGTGTCAAAGATAAAGCTTTTGCGGTTAGGTCACTGGGGTCACCCACACAATCAGCCTTTGTATAGAGGTAACAGGCTTCCTCTGGGCCTCTCGCAGACAGGAGAGTTTTAGAAGGTTGTGCTGATAGATATGCAACTTCTCTAAGACAGATGTGTAATAGGAACCTGGTTATAAGAACACTGAGGTTCTCTGCATGAACCTTTAGGCTACTTGAATGTATTCTTCTTCATTTTTATTTATTTATTTTTTTACCACATTTAACTTTAGACCAACAAAAACTTGGGTAGCCACTTGAGGGCAGTGGAAACAAGTTGTGAACACTGACATATGCATGTTTGGGTTCATACAGTAAACTTTTCTTTTTTTTCCTTTCTTTTTTTAAGAAATATAAGATACTCAAGAAGATAATAAATAAAAAAAGCCCAGCACTCCATGCAAACATTTTTGACTGAGGCTCCCCTGCTTATCCAGCAGCTACAGAGCAACATATTTGGAGACATTTCAGGTCACCTCATAATAAGTAAGTACATTCAATATTCACTGTCTTTTGACTCTGTTTTTGGTTTCTACCATCTCATGAGGAAAATATCTGCCTCTTAAACTACTAAATGCTCCCCTATCTTCACCAGCTCAAAGCAAACCGTGTCTGCCTGCAGTTCGGTGCTGAGCAGGTAGTGTACAGTGGGTTTTTAGAGCTTTGTCAGTGAGAACAGCTGCCTGCTGTGACCATCGACAGCACAACAGGAGCAGTGAGAATAAACCAAAACAGTTGTGCACAGCTAAATAATGAGCTGAAACCCACTGTAAAGCTCCATAAAGCTGAGGGCAGCTGCAAAGTCAGCTGATAATGCTCTTTAGCTTCATCGATGTAAGCAACCCCTTCGTTTTGTGATTTGAAACACTGTTATTGTAAAAAGTGGTGGGATATCACTAAGTAGCCTGCATATACACTAGTATTTATTATATTTTGAGATACTTGTAGGGCCTACTCGAGTATTTTCATTTCATGCTACAATTCAAAGGGAAATAATGTAATTTTTATTCCACTACATTTATCTGATACCCAAGGTTACTGATTAAGATTTGCAAAACAAACCATCCATCCATCCATTATCTATACTGCTCATTCCTGAATAGGGTCGCGGGGGCTGGAGCCAATCCCAGCTGACACTGGGCGAGAGGCGTGGTCCACCCTGGACAAGTCGCCAGTCTATCACAGGGCTGACATGTAGACAAACAACCACTCACTCTCACTCCTTGGGGCAATTTAGAGTCGCCAGTCAACCTAAGCTGCATGTCTTTGGACTGTGGGAGGAAGCTGGAGCACCCGGAGAGAACCCACGCAGGCACAGGGAGAACATGCAGACTCCACACATAAAGTCCCTGGGTCAGGGCCAGACAAAACAAGAAATCTGAAAATGCCACTTTGGGCTCTGGGTAATAATGATGGGTATTTCTCACACTTTTCTGAATTTTTACAGCCCTAACAACTGGTTAATTGAGAAAGTTAAAAGGAGATATATTCATAATTCACATAGTCATTGGTTACAGTTATGTACAAAACAGAAGTTAGCTCCATCTCAGCCAGCTACAACAGTAAACCATGAATGCATGATTAATAATGACCCAAAGTGACAGGGGACATTTCTGCATTGAGTAGCCATCGTTTACTTTTCATAATTAAAGCACATGTTGCCGATTACTCACACACTTTTACTGAAGTAACATTTTCGTTGCAGAAGTTTTGTGAGTAGTAGTATTTATTAAAGAGTGGTAATAGTACTTTTAAAAGATAAGAATACTTCCTCCACCACTGATTACAGCCACTTTAATACTCTCTCTTATGCACACACACACACAAGCTCAGTTTAATGGCGGCACTCCAGCTCTTCTCTCCTCTATGTGCAGAGTGTGCTCATTTACACCCCCTCATGGATTTATAAAGAACATGTTGGTGAAAGAAGGGTGGAGGCTGCCTCTCCAGCTCACACGGTCACCAATCTAGTGTCAGTCTAGTAAATCCAGTGCTTGGGGGAGTGAGCGCACACTTTGGAGGAGAGGGGTCTGTGGTGAGCCATAGCAGTGTGGGCCGTGTCTCTTTGTCATTGTCCCTCCCTCCTCTCTCCTCTCATGATTAACCAGACTCATCGCCCTCTATGGTCCGTCGTTTCCTGTTACTTAGTTACCAGTTGCCATGATTTGCCTGGGCTGCTTGTGTTTCCATGGTGACTGTGCCCATTCTGTCGTCTCCTGGCTGTCTCTTGGCTGTGCTGTCCCGATGGCCTGTGGCCACCCTGGGCCCTGACCCACAGCTCTCTGCGTCCCTGCCTCATGGCTCCATAAGACTGTCAGTGTGTGTTCATGTCGCACTGCAGCCTCTCACCATGCCAGACTGGTAATGCAACTTCTGGCTGCTCCATGCTGTGGCTGACGGAGCAGACAAAGAGAGAGCTGATATACAGTAAAAGACAATAAATATGTTGTCAGCACGCTCTCTCTCTCTCCTTTACTCGGTTACATCTCATTACACATCAAATGCAACATGAGTGAAGAGTAAAAACCACTTTACATTATAATAATGAAATGCTTTACATTGCAACCCACAAGTTATTGTACACATAGTTTGTGTTTTAATACAGTTTTATCTTTATCATTTATATTGAAATATCTGCAAAACTCATTTGAACACGCTAATAATATAATTTTAATATTGCGACATGACAATAATACATAGTGTATTAGTATATAGTATAGTATATATAATACATAGTTTAATAGTATATAGTACATGTGTAGTGTGTGTTTTGAACACGTCATACACAGTACAGTTGTTGCACATCTCACCATATCACCAAAATGAGTTTTACAGCTAGATACCACTATAGGTAAGTGTAAATTATTTTTTAATGTTAGCCTATTTTGAGTGAAGTAACCATTTAATCTAAAAGGAGAAATGCTTTGTTATTTAAATCCAACAAACATTACAACACAAATAAACCAGTGCTGCTGTTAACTGAGAGAGAAAGGTGTATTATTGATGCTGTGGTCTTGGGTAGGACGGGTCTGGCTCAGGATAGGTGACACAAAGGAGGTGCAGTTTTCAGCTCCACCATCAGGAGGCAGTAGTTATCAAATTGTCACTCAGACTTATCACACTGAGCCTAACACTGGGCTGAGCAGGGTAAACTTGTCACCCTAACTGAGGCTGATTCACAATCACTCCCCCTCTGTGCGTCTGTGTCTCATGCTCTTATTCAGTCTAACACTCACTGGTCTGTGTCACTGCCTGCCTCTGTTTGCTTTGCTCTGTTCAGGTTGTTGCACCCTCCTCATTCAAGACAGATTTTGTTTCTTTACCCTACTGCTACATGAGAATTATCTTTACAACAATATGTGCAAACATCCCCTTTGTTAGCAGTGAAAACACTGCCAAGGAGGAGAAACCTTTGAATGTGGCTGTCAGCACTTTGTGATACCACCAGTGGTGACAATGAACATGTAATGCCACTGCACATTGACTCAAGTGCTCTACTAAAGTACAGCTTTGATGTATTTGCACTTTACTTGGATATTTACATTTTATGCTACTTCTGTGCAATCACATTTTAGTGACAAATATACCTTTTAAAAATATTCTACATTCATTTGACAGCTATAACTAGTTTGCTGATTAAGATGTTACATGCAAAACATAGGATCAGCTTTAAATAAAATATGCTTTGTTCCAAATCAGTCTGAGTGTATATATGTATGAAGTTGTAACTTCTCCAGGACAAACTGCATTAAAATTCTGCCTTTGTGTTCATGGATCTACATAAAATTTGATTTGTTTTATTTTATTTTTATAATACAAAAGCAAAAATATGCAAACAGGAATAAAATGCTTATGTAATGTAAAAGGAAACCAAGATCCGTTTGTGTTAAAAATATTCTCAGTGCTAAAAATGAACAAATACTCTTTTCTAATAATATCCTAATAATAACAGACTGCATAATGATTGGGTAATATATGTAACTAGAATTGCTGCCTTTGTGGTTGTAGGCCTCCTCCAACCACTTCAAGTGTATTTTGTTCAAAATATTTCTGTACTTCTACTTGAATAAGGTTCTAAAAGGTGGACGTTTATACTGGCCTTACACTAGAAGATTATGATACGACTCAGAAAAGACATTTAAAAGTCTGACACCCTCTCGTGTCATTAGTCACACAGAGTTTTAGTCACACACTATGATTTTGCAAAAACTGTGGATCACTATTTGCAAGATTGCAGCTAGATTTCTCTTGAGGCTACTTCCCATCATAATCCTGGTGGGAAGTTACAAGAAGAAAGAACTGAAAAATTGAGTGGAAACAAAAGCAGCATTTGGCTATAAGCTGCACTTGTGTGTGCAATGTTTTGCTTGGGGAAAAAAAGCCAGAAATAAACAGAGAAGACACAGGATGTGGACACGACCCTGGTTGTCTGAAAGGGGACAGCGAGGTGTGTTAACCTTATCGTGGTACAAAGTGGATGACGCGTCAAACAGACGCTCCCAGTCATTCCACAACTCCTCCTTTGTAACAGTCCAACAGAGCCATGCCTTCTGAGGCCTCGCCTCAGTCTCCTTCATATTTACCACTGTTTCTATGCCCGCTATGCTGTTTCCTGTTTGGTGCTGGAGAGAGCTCACCGATTGGTTGTTCACAATGTTCATGTCACTGTTTGCACGACCCAAGACTAAAGACTGATGATAACATTTAAACACGGTTATGTTACTGAAATATCTGGATGAGAAAAAGAGTGGCTTAAAGCAGCTCGGATCATCGCCTTACACTAAATGTTTGAGATGACGGGAGAGTGACACGGCTTTAGGAAAACTCTGGTGATTTTATTCCGATGTCTGCGACATTGAAAAGTTGTTAGGTGTAAAGCCGGTAATGCTTGTAACCATATTTTCACACTAGGACTACTTTACTGTACTTAAAGTGGCACTCCTGCAATTTGGTGTAGTTCTTCCATATAGTTGAAGGAAGAGACAGGTTTTAGAAAGAATGGTGAAAACTGAAACAGTAAACACCAAGATCTGCAGGTCAAACATCACAAACTCTGGATTGTACATTTCCCATGAGGCAATTTAATAGCAGCTTTCAACAGACCTTCTCTGACTGGTGTACAAGAACTTTGTCTAATTGATGTTTCTGACAAAAGGAAGTGTGTTCCTGGAGTTTAGTGTCCACACTGTAGGGCCAGTTGGCATCCACTACAGCAGTAACTATAAGAAATGGAAACCTTTGTGATTTTTAACTGACGGTTTACTTTGTACCACTGGAAATATTACAGAAGTGGCGGTGTAGGTCATCATACGTGATGTTCAGCCTACAAACATCTGAAGCTTATGGGAAATGGTGTTCATTAAAGACCGCTAAAAATACATAAACATTGAATAAACAATTATTCAGTCACACTCGGGCTAAGTGCTAACCATGACTTGTTGTGTAAAATCAGTGGAATGCCTGTTTAAGATGTCATGGACTCTAAAACATGTTCAAGGCATTTGTAAGGAGACAGATTTAATTTTGTACTTTAGATTCAGAACTTTTTTGACTAAATAATTAATTGATTAATTGGGAAGCTTACTGGCATATTCACTGATAATGAAAATAATAGTCAGTTCACACCTTGTAAAGTAAGTTAGCATAAATGACAATCCCGAGGAAAAATGGAAATACCTCTAAACATTTATTTAAGTAAAGTATTTGAGCATCATTGATCATTTGCATCTTACAATAATAAACTGTAGAACCAAACCTTTCAAAATAAGAGCAGTGTTGAGATGTTTCTCCCACAGAGGGATGGATGGGCAGCCCTCTGGAGCTCATCCTGCATTCAGGGCAGTCCTGAGAGAGGACACAACATGAGACCAAATGATGAAATAAAATGAAATAGCTTGCAAAAGCCTCGGTCATTTACTGCACACATACAAACATATGTACCCAGTTTTTCTTTACCTGACAATCTGTTCACATTGTTGAGCTGTTTGTCATTCAGTCAGGGTGGGGCTTTTTTTTGTCCGGCATACCGTTGTCTGAGTCAGGATGGAGAGATGAGGACGGGGCATCCCACTCACCCTCTGCACGGCCGGAGACACTGCTGCGCTGCTGTCATGGCAACAGCAGCAGTCACCACCACCAGCTTGGGTCTATAATGCACAGGCCAGGAGGAGTCTCTCTCTCTCTTACACACACACACAATGACAGCACAACAACGCACAAGGAGAAAACTACATATGGCAAATACAGATACTGACTGAGTGCAGTTTGTAGCATGTGTGCACATGTGAGTACTACATGTCCTACAGACAGGTGATCAGTGAAAGCAAAACCCAACAAAGTGTCTCAGTGAGGTGCTGGGCCACCACGTGGCACCAGAACAGCTCCACCTTGGCTTTGACTCTCCAAGTCTCTGAACTCTCCTGGAGGGATGAACCCCATTCTTCCAACAGATATTTCCTCATGTGATGTTTTGATGGTGGTGGAGACGCTGTCTAACACGTCGCTCCGACATCTCTCATAGGTCAACCGAGTTGACATCTGGTAACTGTGAAGGCCACAGCATATGAGTCACATTGTTTTCATCCTCAACAAACCATTCAGTGAGCCCTCGTGTCCCGTGGATGGAAGCACTGTCATCCTGGAAAAGACCACTCATTTATTCAGGTTGTTCCTTTATATGTGATTTTTTTTAAAACTTCAACAGATGTTGCAGTGTTGAAAATGTAATTTACCTTTGCTTCTTTAAAGACCCTTTCCTAAACTAATCATATTAATTTGTCAAAATATCTTTTGTCCAAATTTGCATGCACACAATATGTTGCACCATTTGGTGACATCACAATAAAAAAAGAGAGATTATAAATCAGAATCTAATTGTTTGCTATATGGTATGTGACAAAACTGTCCTTTCACGAGGCATTTTAGTTTTTTTTGTAGTTTTTTGTCTAAGTAGCCATAATCACTGGCTGCCTCATACAAAACATATTTCCAAAGTGCAAAAAAATTGTGCTGCTTTCTAGCACAGTCTTCAGACTGTTTCGGATAAATTCTGCTCCACCCTCCTCTCGCCTTCTAAGTCTCCAAGTCCGATATGTTCTCTCTCTGAGACGGGAAACCTTGGCTATGCTGCAAGCTAATCCAGTTGCCAGTGTGTCTTATACAGAGTGTGTTTTTACGGGATCCCATTCAAACAGGTGTGAGCAGCAGAAACAGTCCCAGATGGCGCATGTTGAACGGATATGTGGCCATACTGGATCACATCAGCATCTTTGCGCTTTTTAAGGGTTGAGCAACCCGCATCCGAATATACTGTTGGCGGTTAGAAAGTAGGTCGATAGGAACTGAGCGCCACGTCTGTTTCCGCGCTTTTTTCTGTGTTCTTTGTTGTTTAGCGAGGACTGTGGGTTTTTTTCTTCTTCCATAAGCTACCCTTTAGTGAAGAACGTTTTACGCACAGGTGGGAGATACCCGCTCAGCATAGGACAGCCCCCGTCTCTGCTTCTAAGCGGATGATGTGAGGAAGTGACATTTTTCACCGCTGCGGTTCGGGACAGCACTGCTCCTCTGCAAACAGGTGTGCTGCTGTCCGGGTCACTTTTACTCGGAAACCAAGGGAGGTAGCGTCCCAAAACCTGAACTAAGCCGCCTGGACACGGGACAGCGGGGACCAGAGCAGGAAAATCGACCCGTTCAAGTCTATTCTTTATTAGCCTGGGCTGTTTGAACGTGTTGAGACAGAGAGAGAGGGAGAGGGGGAGCAATGGCAACGAAAAAAGCGTGCGTGGATGCGCCCAAAAGGAGCCGGAGTCCGGTCGTGTTGGAGGCGGAGATGTTCAGTGAATTTCAGGACTGGTGTCTCCGGACGTATGGAGACTCCGGTAAAACAAAGACCGTCACTCGGCGAAAATATAACAAAATCATGCAGACACTGTTGCAGAACGACGACTCGGATGGCGTTTATGTCGACAACAGCCATATCAACGCCAAATTCAAATTTTGGGTGAAGTCTAAAGGATTTCAGGTCGGGACCAACGTTTTGGGAGAGCACAACAAAAAGGGAGCTCCAGGGAAACCCGTCCTATATGTCCCGGTCAAGTCGACGGTAAAGTGTGTGCGTGTGTGTGTGTGTGTGTGTGTGTGTGTGTGTGTGTGTGTGTGTGATAGGGAGAGAATGTGCGTGTACATGCGCACGAGATGTCCCGTTGCCGCCTATAAGTTGTCATTATTTCAGGCTGCACACATGCATCTGTCACATGAATAAAATTGCAAGTCACAGTGTTTTATCGTCCCGGATCACCCTCATCTTTCCTGATAAAGCTTCACTTTGTCCACATCCCGACCAGAGCAGCCCTACTCTCATCCCTTGCTGCCATAGCAACGCGGGTGCCTCCTGGCAATCGCAGTTCCAAAAGGTAGACTATCGTGCATAATAACCATGTCGCCAGTGAGGCTGAAGTACAGCCAGGGACACGCTGCCTCGTGAAAAGCACGAGATAACTGACTACTGACAACATTATGTTTGAACAGTGCATCACGTTCCCTGGTATGGTGATGCTGTGTGTGTGCGCGCGCGTCGATGCAACGGCATGTTTGTGGGTCGGGTATGTCAGGGTACTCCGGTGTGCCCCTTGAGGGGCTAAAGACTATTAACCCCAACTTGTGTCAGATGTCAGATCCGCCTTTCTGCTGTGAGGCTCAGCAGGTCTGATTGTCAGCGATTCATCAAAGGGCACGCGCCCTCACTGTCCCATCTAAAGCGAGTAAAACGGACGGCGTCCGTGCGTTAGCAAGGTCCTGCCCTGATAGAGCAAACACAGGGATCAAAAATACTCGAATGTCTGGCTTTTCCAGAAACATCTCACTGTGTGGCAGTCAGTCTGAGTGTTTGTACCCCACTTTTCATTGTCCTGGGCAGGATGCGGATCGGCTGGCAGGCACTCGTTGCTCTGGCAACACCTGTGTAGTCCAGGATGGTCTGCCTCTGCCGCATTTTATTGTGTACGCTCCGACATTAAGCTCTAAGTCCATTTAAGAATGATGCTGCATGAGAAACATTTTCTAATTAATTTCTACATTTGATAGAGGGTGGCAGCTGAGCGTAATTGGCGACCACGTGAGGGGCTGTGGCGGAAACAAAAGGGTCTGCTCGGGACTGATAGCGACGTACGCCCACAGTTAGTGCTCAGACTTCACTTGTACATGTGTCTGGATGAAGGGCTGAGGTATTCAGTAGTCACGTCACCAAACGTCGTCCTGTACAGTAGTGAGACTGCAGGTGTTTAAAGGGTTAAGCCACACATTGTTCTTTTGCAACGGAAGATAAACAAGTACTTGAGGAACTGTCAGCCAGAGCCCCAGCAGCTCTCTTTCTGTGCACGTGTGTCTGTGCACATGTATTGCGTTTTGGGCCTGCTGTGCCAGCAAGGAGACAAGCACCATTTTAAATAAGCACCTTCTGGGAATAATGTCGCCCCCCCACCCACCCTGCTGGGACAGAGTCTCTCTGGACCTCAGAAAGCAGAAATACATTTTGTGTTAACAAACTAGAGGAGGTGTTGGCACCAATTTACTCTTAGCAAATAGCACTGATCCACCACAGGTGTTTTACCTGTATGCACACACACAATTTAGATTTAGGCCAAGTGCCTTTTTAAAAGTTCTCTGATCTCCATTCAGTATTATGTTACCCCCCTGGGCAAGAGGGCAGGAGTGATCTGTCAGTGCAGGCGCAGTTGGTGCCTGAAATGTGTTGTTGATTAGCTTTTGTCTGTGACTCCTGATTTTTCATGTTAATTCCTGTATCTGCTCTTGTCCAGTATATTTGTCAGGAAAACATTTTTCAGGTCAGCCTGATTTCTTTATGGGGCCCACCCAGCAAATGCTGAGCTGAAATAAGATTAAACTGGAAAGTCTGAGAAAGACAGAGTCTGGCTGCAAAAGTGTACCTTGCTGTTTACTGGAGAGAGCTGCACACACTTTGTAGCTAATATCATAAGACAGGGGGAAACCTCCCCCTGACTCGGCTCCACTTGGGAAATTTAAACAACAAACAAAACATCAGCCAAGACAAGCTGCTTCTAATGATGAGTCACACACCTCAAATCAACCAATTTATATGCATGTGACTGTATTCGAAAGCATGATTTTTGATTTCACTTGCCTTCGTGGGCTTTATAAATAGGCCACCCTGGGCTGGTGGAAAAGTGACACACTAACACACGATGTACAAACACCCACAATGGTCACTGCCTCCTCGTATGGCTGCAGGGCTGGGGACGTGTCTCTGGAGCTCGAGCACTGGAAGCCCCGCTGCAGCTGCTCCCAGGGTGTGCCAAGTTTCTGTATGGGGGCAGGCATAGGGCTAAATGACAGGAGGCTGGGTGGGGGTAGGGATGGATGGTGGCTGATGCGCAGACAGAGAATGTCCCTTCTATATGTCAGTGAAGCATACAAGGCGGCTTCAGTGTGTGACGGGACAGACAGACAGAGCACAGTAGCACAGGCTCAGTGTAGCTGCTTCTTTTCAAGCTGGACACAGAATGATCCTCTTTCTGTCCTCCTGCCCATGTCTCACCTTTTTACTGCACAACTCAGAGCCCTGCCAGTGCTCAGAGAATCCAGCGGCCCTCAGTGTGGAGATACAACCTCGTTTAGCTTTCATTATGTCCTGATTAGAGGACGCTACAGAGGAGGAGGGGAGCAGGACCAGAAACAGACACAGACATGCGGCACAGAATAAGCACAAGCCTTTTACTGAGACGAAGCGAGTCAGAGTGCAGCCAGTTTCAAAAGAAATGCTTAAACGCCCTTTGTATTTCTTTTCAACTGACATGAGCATTGTATGGAAATTTTTTCAAATACTGCGAGCTGTTGCTTTTTGTTGCCATGCCAACTGAAATCTGTAAATATCTCTGTTCATCTCTCACAATAGGTTCTGATGGACATGCTCTCACATAGGGGCGCACAAAGGTCTACAGTATGTAAACATGTTACTGCACATGACACACAGGATGTTTCAAAGTGCTGCCGTCACAAATCAGAAATCCAGTCAACATCTGCCTGTGTAAATCTTAGTATTTTAACTTGTGTGATTAGTCCAAAACTACTCTCAGACAAGTGTCCTGAAGCTGAAACCATCAGTCAGTCAACTGGTTAGTACATCAACAGAAAATTAATTGGCAACTCGGGCCGCAACTAACAACTGTGGCTCAGTTAATCTCTCAAGTTGTCTTGAAATGTTTAGTTGTGTTCAACCAGCAGTCCAAGGGCCAAAGATTTTCAATTCAGTATCAGTCAGTTATAAAAACAGGCACAGATTATTTTCTGATCAGTAGTCGGTTAATTGACTAATAGTTGCAGCTCTTTTGGAAACTATTAGTTCACTGAATAATTCTTTCAGTCATTTTTTAAAAGCAGAATAACAAACTTTTTCAGTTTTCAGCTTCTCAAATGAGAGGATGTCATGTTTGCGTATCACTGTCATAAATGACGGTAACTTAATGTCTTGGAGTGTTGATCAGATAAAATATGAATTTTTAAGATGCCACCTACTGTAGGACGTTACAGCAGTCGTCTTCATTTTATCAGCTCAGGGATTAATGGACTAACTGGGTAAATAAATGTCAGATTAATCATTAATGACAATATTCATTAGCTCTTGCCCTAAAATGACAGAAAGAGGTTTTCAGGAAGGAAAATGTAATAATCTTGTCACTTCACATCATAAAGGTCTTTCTTGGGACGTCCTCTCCTCATGTAGTGCTCAGAACTCACTAATCCTAATTTATGTCTTGGAAAATGAGCCCTAAATGTTTGCACCTCACCATCATCATCAGGAACAGGATCGCCATCATTATTATCTGATTAATTAGTCTGCATTTCCCCTGAGAGCTCCTCTTTTGTGGAAGGGCCACAGAGTCAAAGGAATACTGGCCCAGTTATTCAAGAGCATTTGCAGTAATACTTTTTTTTGCATGGCGAATCTCCAGTGCTTTTGTCTGGCATTTATTTTTTGTTTTGTCCGTCTCTGGCTGTGCTTATAAGGAGCAGCACGTGGGCTCACGCTCACGGGCTCAAACAGCAAACGAGCAAGATTCACTCAGCTGTTCTCGTCACATTCCTCATCGAACCCACTGAGAAATGACCTGATCGTGTTTGATAGCGAATGACTTGTATTCTTTGTTTCTGGAGTGCTTAAAGTTGGAGACGTGAAGGTTTGCGGCTGGAGACCTCTTCTTAGTCACACGAGAGTCGAACTGAGATTCATAGACACATGAGTTTATGTCAAAACGTGGCCATTTCAGATGTTAATATCTTACTATGATTTAGTGAAAAATGCACATTTGTAGCAGTTTGTGCATGTATGTGTGTTCCTACAAAGAGGGGGTCGCTGATCGCATGCTCTGTGTTTCCTTCCTTCAGCACCCTCTCTGTTGCCATGGAGAGACTGTTCTTTGCTTTCCCATAGGAGGAGAAATTAACACCATTTTTAACTGGCCCGGGGGCCTCCCCCCTGTGTGGGAGATAGTATGAGTTCTGTTACACACACACACACAGACACACACACACTCAGGGTCTTTAAGATGACAATAATCTTCCTACCACACCACTGTCATTTTTAATACCTTTGCAAGGCCAGCTTTTAACGAACTGGGACAGTATGATAATAGCCTGAATATGGGGAAGTGGATTCTGGGATGTGATGATGTATGTGCGAGTCATTTACATACCATGTTGAGTCAGTGACTGGAACGTCAACAGTGCCAGTTTGCAGGGCCAGTGGGACTGTCTGTGTCTCCGGCTCGGTGGGATATTGGGGATGTCACACACTCTATCAAATAACGTTCATCATGGGAGCAGCCGAGAGAGAAACACACATACAGACACGGACGTCAGACAGAGGGGTAGAGCCCAGTGCACCTAATGTGGATTTAATGATGGGGCTTCATGAACTGAAGCAGAGAATGGAGGATGACGATGAAAAGGAAAATATAGAAAGGGATGGGCTTTTTCATTTAAAAAAATTGGGGCCATTGTGGAGGTAATAGTCTCTTTTATCCCAGATTTTTTTTGTAGTATGAACCTTTATCTTGTGCTACCTTCCCCCTGGCACACACACGCAGAGGAAACAAGGATCGTCCCATTTACGTGTCCATTAGCCAGTTGATAGATTTACAGAGGAGAGATGGGGCTTTAAAAGATGACCTGTTGTCACATCTGCAGTGAGATAATCTGAGCAATGAGTACTGTTGACACAGTCAGCTCGGTGCATGCAGACACACACACACACACGCACACGTTGGCCTTTCCGTGGTTCCATGGTTGTGAGGACACTCAGTGGTTTCCCTAGGCCTTACTCTATCCTTAACCATCACAACTGAATACCAAACTCTAACCCCGACCTAAATCTAGTTGTAACCTGAACCCTGAAACCCAGTCTTAACTCTGGAAGGTGTGTCCGAAAGTGATGATCGGCTAAAATGCCTTCACTTTATCAACATGTCCTCACTCCCATCACACTGGTCCTCACAGAGATAGCCATAGAAGTATACACACACACAGAAAGTGCCTGTATGCTGCCACAACTTAAGCTTCCTGTTGTGTGGCCATCTACATGTCCGTTGCACTGTGGTTTGACTTTAAAAGTTCATTGCACTGCTAAATTTCTGCTTTTTAGGTTTTTTTGCATGCCACACTCTTGTTTATCTTGCCCACACCATGGAGCTAATTTCTGGTGCGATGCACCTCTTCTATCTTTGCCGGCCTGTCTTTGTGACCCAGCTGCTTTCCGTGAACCCCCACCCCACCCCTCCACCTCCTGCTCCTCCTCCTCCTCCTCCTGACCTGCCTGTGTGCAGGACTGCTCCTCTCTCCCCCCAGTGACTGTGTGTGTGTGTGTGTGTGAGAGAGAGAGAGAAAGAGAGAGAGAGAGAGAGCGACTGCCAGCGGGGGTGGGGGCAGTCAACTCAACCCCTCCAGTCTCCTAGCAACAGAGCGGTTTGGTGCGGGACAGGGAGAGTGCGCAGGGGATGGGGGCTGGTTGTACAGTGGCTGGGGAGAGCAAAAGCAAAGTCCTACAGGATTAGGAAGAGAGAGAGAAGGAGGGCGAGAGTTTTGCAGCGTTCTTGGCGCTTAGGGATGCTGACATGTCTCCTTTGCTCTTTAAACGGCATACTGCTGATGACACCGAATAACTGCAGCACCATTCAACAGCTGTTCTCCTCTGAGATGCCTCAGCTACATGCTCTGCCTGGTAGACATGTACTATCTTAAACTTACGCGCTGCACACAAATCCACACGCTGAGAGCATGTTGTGCTTAGAGGTGAATGTTTAACTCCCTGTAGACTTGTGTTTAGAAACCGAAGAGCTTGTCGGTGCAGGAGTCTCCAGAAAGGCCTTCAGGTAGCGGATGGCTAATGAAAGAAATTCAGTCTTGGCTGCAGCCTCTTAATTGAGGACAAGTAGCATTAGGGCCACTAACAATTATTTTTATGATCAATTTGTCTGTAGATTTTTCTCTTGAGTAACTGATTGATTGTGTTGTCTTTATGGTATCAGAATTAATTTGCCATCCTGGTTGTTGAAACTGTAAATCTGTTGTGTGCTCTATTAGGTACATGTCTGTTCATCCTGATGAGGATGGACAGACAGGAGGATCCATCTTCATTTGGTCTTCCCAAGGTTTTTTTCCCATTAATGTTTTTAGAAGGGGCTGTTTCCTTATCGCTTTCGAGGGCCATTGGGTGTTGTATGCTGTACAGATTGATTTGCGGTGGTGGGCTTTATAAATAAAATCAACATTCTTCTGACAGTTTACGGGCCAAACGATTAACCACTTAACTGAGAAAATAATCCAGAATGAAAATCACATTTGCAGGCCAAAGCACTGCAAACATTCGTCTCAGATTCAGAATTCAGCAGAATGACCTAAGTTTGCTACCAGGTCTTGTTGGCTGCAGTGCTCAGTATGTATGTGTTTCTTTTCTGGATGGATTCATGGAGAAAACCCTTCCAGCAGAATATCTGGTGGGTATACTGGATATTTTGCTGGGCTGAAATTCAGTGGAGGAGTGTGGGTGCACTGTATACCCCACAGTTGTATGAGATTATCTAAATCCAGCATGAATGGACCTGACACCATTGTCCCAGGAAGCAGCAGCAGCAATGACTGTGGTGGCAGTGGTGCCACTGGGGGAATGATGATGATACCTCCAAGTGCGATAGATTACAGCTGTGATGATGAGGTGGAGGATCTCTATTATTTCATTTATATCATTAGGTTTAGCCCATGCTGACAGGGGAGAGGGAGAGGAAGAAGGAGGGAGGGAGAGGGAGAGGGCCGGATTAAAACAAACCCGCTCTGTGAGCCTGTTTTAGTTGCTATGGCAACGATCATTACCTCGCACTTGGGAGAGCAGGAACAAGGAGAGAGAAGAGGAGGGGAGAGAAAGAAAGAAAGAAAGAAAGACGGGACAGAGGTGGGGGATGAAGACATGGAGGCAGGAGAGAGGACGTGGTTGGAGGAAAATGAGAAAATGAAATGTCAAATCCCAGGAATAGTGCAGAAATGTCAAGGATAGGAGGGGGAAAGTGTGATTCCTCAGTACCAGGGGGACAACTTTTTTAACTCAGGACTCTCCTCTCGCTCAAACAAACAAACAAACAAACAAACAAACAAACAAAAAGAGATCACTTGCCACCTAGAACTCAATCTTGAGCAAATGTCACTGTATATTTGCATGGACGAGGTGGATTCTTGGGAAAAAAAAAATTGAATGTCCAAATCCATTTGTTCCATTTTATGCTTGCTGGGACCCTTGTGATTAAAATATCAGCAGGTGCAGGAATATAATGATAAACTCTAGAGGAAATTGCAAAGTGCTGACTGTTTGTAAGGAGGTAATGAGGGGTTAAAGAGTAACTTAGGAAAAAGATGGAGGTAGAAAGGAGAGAAAAGCCCCATTAGGTGCGGCGGATGGAGGCCGTTGTCCTGGCAATCCCACTTCTATGGGGTGTCACATGACCCTTTGCCCAGCACACCTGCCCAAGAGAAATAAGCAGCAGTTTCTATGGCGACAGGGTCAGCAGCACAGGAGGCAGAATGGCTGCCAGAGGTGGTGGAGGGAAAGACTGTTGGTCTGTACAGTGTTGCTGTTGTTATTTTTAAACATGGAAGGGATGGGGTTGCTGACCCAGCTGGGGCAAGACTTCTCTACTCAGAAGAGAAATGGAAAAACTGGGTGATTGCAGGTTGTTTCACTTTTCCTTTGTGCTGGAGACGACACCTTGAGACTGTCTAACCACATGATGCATGACTCATATGCCTTAAATCTCCATTTGCAGCCAAAACATTAGACATCTTGTCCTGTACATGATATGTACATGTCTCTGTAAACCCCAGGCAGGACATGAAACTAAACTCCAGTCTCTGTCTGTGTTTCAGTGTTCGGATGGGAACTCGGCCCAAGACAACTCATCCCTGAAGCGTGTAGCTGTGGTTGAAGACTTCTTTGACATCATCTATGCCATGCACGTTGAGATGGGTGCTGATCCTGGCAGAGCACCCAAGCACGCAGGCCAGAAGAAGACCTACAAAGCGGTGAGACAGTCCAATCAGCCGGCTGCAGCTAATTTTGCCAGAAGTACTCCTTGTTTATATTGAAGCTGCTGATAGTAAAAAATCTTATTTTATTTCCACAGCTGTAGGACAAAGCAACAGCATACAACTGTAACTGACCTCACTACATTTCACAGTCAAATATTATACTATTTACTTCACTATATTTAATTCAGAATCAGCTTAATAAAACAAAATACAGTGTGATCATAGGACTTTACTGATCTTTGGTGGAAACTTCACAAGCTATCCAGTAAATTATAAATAAAACTAGCTCCACCTTTACCAGCTGTAACATTAAAGTGATGAACACAATAATGCATCAATAATTATACTTCACTAATATGATATACATTACTAATAAATGTGCCATTCTCCATAAAGTACTTTTACTTTTAGCACTTTAAGTATGTTTTGATGTTTATACTGTTTTGAATGCTAGACTAACTTTGAACAGAGTATTTTTACACTATTGTAATGCTACTTTTACTTCTTCCACCACTGCTAATTATCACTAATCAAAGCAGGGCTGCAGCTGAGGCTGCTGGAAATGTAACACGTTTTGCAGGTATTTAAATTAAAGTTTTAACCATGCCGATTCATGGTCCACCCTCTGTGGACTATAAACCTCTCCATAACATTTCATAGGAATTCATACAATAGTTGTTGTGATCCTTTAGTCTGGACCAAAGAATGGACTCTTGCTGCTAGTAAGGCAAAGACAGCTCCGTCTACAATTAGCAGACCATGTACATACAAAATGACACCCATTATCCCCCAACATTTTTTCTCTGTGTAAAAGGCATCATGTCCTAAACAATCATGTAGGATGTGAGTGACCACATTTTTAGCCACACTAGCAGCAAGGCTCTTGAGATGGCAATGGTCAGTCCACAACTTTGGTCCAGACTCAAAAACACCCTCCCCCTTTTTTGCCACAAAATTAAACATTTATAGTGCACAGAAGATGAGACTTAATATGTGGATCTTTTCCTCCAGTGCCACCAGCAAACCACTTTTCCCCATACTTTGTTGTATGACTAAGCAAACCAATGAAATTTCCCATCAGCTTCACTTGTACCTTGTATTTCATACTAATTAACAAATCTTAGCTAGCGGACATATTAAAGATGGTGAACATGGTAAATATTATAATGTACCTGCTTGACATTAGCATGTTAATATGCTAATGTTAGCATTTAGTACAAGGCACTGTTGAGTCTAATCACAGTGCTGCAAGTGTGGCTGTAGTCTCTTAGTGGTGTTTTAATAAATTTACATTTTTGCAATACATGTTTTCTTTAATGCCTTTAGACATGGAGTTTGCATGTTCTCCCTGTGCCTGCGTGGGTTGTCTCCGAGTACTCCGACTTCCTCCCACAGTCCAGAGACATGCAGCTTAGGTGGCTGATGACTCTAAATTGCCTGTAGGAGTGAGTGTGTGTGTTTGTCTACATGTCAGCCCTGTGATAGACTGGCGACCTGTCCAGGGTGGACCCCGCCTCTCACCCAGTTCCAGCTGGGACTGACTCCAGCCCCAGTGGAGCAATATCACACGTGATGGGTTCTCTGACTGTTGATGGAGCTGCCATTTTTTTGTCTGCACAGATAGTATAGTCAGCTTTTTTTTGCTATTTTTTTGAAAAGGACCTTGCATCAAATAAAAAAAATTTTTTGGGAGCGTGTAAATGTCAGTATACTGACAACCTCTCCTTTTCTTTTGTTGCAACGTGGCCCAGGTATGGTTTAAAAGATCCCAGTAGGATTGTTTTTATTGAAAAAAGGGTGCCCAAAGCGAGTTCACTACTCTATTCCAAACTTTGAAGGAGCCGCTGACTAAAGCCAAGTGTTAAACCCAGTAAACAACAAGATATCTTTTGTCTATGAAAGACAGTAGGGCATGCTGGTTAGCTCTGCCAACTTAATATATAATTTTTAGTACCAGGAGTTACCAAGGGAACAACCACCTTTAACTGGAAAACAAAGTATTTGTGGTGTTCAGCCCACTTGGGTCTTTTTCCTGACACATCACTGATGTTTCTGGAACAAAGGCAGACTATGAGTTTACATTACCAACTGAGGTGTGGTCTGGGGTTGGGTGTGGTGTCCTAACAAACCAAGGGGCTTGGTGTGGCTTAGGGCTAGGTCTGTGTTGAGGGGTTTAGCAGGGCTTTGGTATCCCTCCTTTCTTCCCTCTCCCCAGGATGGAAAATAAAATCATAGAACCAGTTCTTTCTGCCTTGTAGAGAGGTCCTGTCATGTCTCATAGAGTGTACCCTTTTGAGGAGGCAGCATCACTGGGGCAAGGCATAATATGGAGCTGTCACTGTGGCCTTCTGGGAGGTGCGTGCTCCTCTGGGTGCCCCCTTTCTCTCTGCTGCCTCAAGGGACCATGAGGGGCTTGGGGGAGGCAAAGGGAGTGGGAAGTTGTGGCAGTGGTGGTGGACACCTGCTTCTCCTCCATGGTCACATGAAGGTCGCATTTTACAGAGAAACGCCAGAGGGGGCGAGGAGGGGAGGGGGTAGCATAGCAGTGGAAACAAACAGCGAAGAAAGGCTGAGCATAAGAGAGAGAGAGAGAGAGAGAGAGTTGTAGATAGGAGTGAATTGCACATGAGAGAGCAGAAAGAGAAAACAGAGCAGATGAACACCACCACACGTTTTTAGGTATCAAACAGAAATATGTAGAGGGCTGGAGCTGGAATTAGGCCATCTGAAAGCATGAGCCAGCGCCTAGAGGGAGGATTCCTTCTCATGCCATGTTGAGATAACACATAATCACTGACCCCAAACTTTCACACATGCACAGTACCTTAAAAACACCTGCACACAGTTTGAGTTCAGCCACATCCAGAGCCATTCTTTGCCATAACCCAGATCCCCGGTGCTCACTCCCCCATTCAGATAGCAGAGACCTACGCCTTCCTGCCCAGAGAGGCGGTGACTCGGTTCCTAATGAGCTGCGGAGAGTGTCAGAAGAGGATGCACATCAATCCCAGTGCTGCAGAGTTCAAAGGTAATGGCACACATCTGACCTGTAGATAGCTCGCTTGTTCTGGAGACATCATTAACTGACATGCTGCTTTTGAAATCAGCACTTAACAGCAGATAACACTTAGCTCCTTTGACATAATGATTACTATACACACTCAGATAATATAAACTAGCCAATGTTACACTATACCAGTCAGATATGATTGTTGAATTTCTGAATTAATTTAATCATGAGAGTCACAGAAATGTTTATTTATGCCATAAAAGATGGAGGTGTGCAGTTTGTAGCTGACAGATGGCAGATGCTAAATGTGGGCTGATGTGAACTTAGTTGTTTGTAATTTGAAGAGTTTTTGAATTGAACCCTCATTATTATAACACAGTATATAGATCCATCACGGACATGATGTAACAAAGGCTCAAGAGAACCACGTCTCTGTGTAGAGCCACTAATGGTCACAGGGTCCCTCTAGTGGCCGGTATGTAGGCTGCAGACAGCCCTCAATCAGGTGCTACAGTAGAGGCCACTGCTTGGACTTTAGCTATTTGTATTGCAGCAGTTCTGCCATAAGAGAACATCTTTACAGAGGGACTCACAGAAGAAATAGAGCCACTAAAAAGAATCTTGCTGACCAGGTCCATGGGTCCATTGCAAAGAGAAACTGATAATAACTAATTGGACATGCCAAGTAGAGAAATGAGCGTGTGGAGCAGTGGTACTGATTCTTTGTGAGGGGCAGCACACAGTGACAAACTAGTAATGAGAGAGGTAAGATGAAAAACACATGAGCAGTGTAATACAATGCAAATAGAAGCATGATAAATGTCAGCTAACTTGTTTATTAAAGCTACAGTATGTAACTTTTGTTATAGAACTATACTCCAACACTTAATGTGAAGAGGAGCTGTCCAAGCTTCCTGTGACCCAGACTCATTGAACAGCACTGGCAGCAGTGCAGAGATATTAGCTTCTAAAAGGTTTTGAGCAGGACTGACCTTTCTAAAAAAAATCAGAGATTTTCAATTATTTCTGCCTGATCAGTAAGTTTTGTTGCATTCTCATTTATTTTAATTTCATAACGGCAAACATTTGAAGAGCTGGGCAGAGCGTGACAGAGCGTAGGAGACTGTAGTGGAGCAGGGAAGGGGAGCGCTGGGCAGAGCAGAATCTTTTGGAATTTTATATTAGTGCTACCTTAAGTTACATATTGTAACTTTAATATTCTGTATCTGTTGATTCAGTTACTGTATATGGTAGTTTTTGAGAATGTGGCAATGTACGTAGTAGTAACATTAACAATATAAAACACTTAACTGAAAGTAAAAGTCCTTTCACTTTAGTAAAAGTGTATAAGTATTAACAGCAGCTTAAAATACCTACAGTAAAATAAAAGTACTCATTTTGGAAAACTCCCCCTGTCAGTGTTATATTATTGGTTGATCAATGTTATTGATGTATTTACAGTATATATAAGCAGTACTAAATGATGTAGCTGGTCAAGGTGGAGCTAATTTTAACTATTTCATATACAGTTTGGTTCTTTAATTTAAGACATATTTTATAAACTGCTCCTATGTTGTGTATTTAAAATATTAATTTGAAAAGAAGCCAGTAACTATAGTTGTCAAACAAATGCAGTGAAGCAAAAAGTGCAATACTTCTCCTTGAATGCAGTGCAAGTATACAACAACAACAACAACAGTAAAACCAGAAATACTCATATAAAGTACAAACACCTCAAAGAGTTTTGTTCCCACTGCTCCTCCTCTGTTTTAGATCAAATGTACCAAAGCTTATTCATTATGATTTTTCATCATTGGTGTTTTATTTATTTGTTTATTTTTGGTCAGAAAATGACAGGCCAACCTCACTGGTCCCAGACCTCATTGACTACAACATGCCTCTCACTGCCACCTACCTGAAACAAATGAAACTGCAGTGCATGACTGCCACTGAAAGGGTAAGTGCCTCTTTCTGCAACTGGACAATGGATATTTGTGAAGTGTGGCCACAGATACAACGTGCTGTGATCATTAGGAAGAAGCTGCCACTGTTAAGCTCTGCTTAGTCACATCATCGTATTTGTTTTGACTGTGCAACACCTCTGCTTAATTTCTTTTTAGCTTCATCATTAAGACTGTAGGGAGAATGGCTTTGTGGAAGCACAAGAGTGCATCCTTCCTCTCCACTTTTAATGGAGTTTTAAACAATCAAAGTGCCCCCCCCCCCACTGGGAGGAGGAGCCCAGTGTGAAAGGGGGGATTAGTGAAGCCTCTGTGTAGAGTTACATCACAGGCGAGACCCCTCCCACGTCCATGTGTAGCAGTGACAGAGACCCACAGGAACCGCTGTTGCTAAAGTGCAGCGAGCGGTATTGATGATGCTGATAATGTAGAGCCCACTCCCACATAATTAGGTTTATCTGGAACCACGACCCAGGCTCTGATCTGTGGGTGAGTACAAATGAACAAATGCTCAGAATGTTGGTCGCATCTGTGTGCAGACTGACACTGAACAATCTGTTAATTTAGTAATTAACCATCACTGAGGGGTGTTTCAGTGTGGTAGGGAGACTTGTAAACATTTGTTCCATATGTGTGCAGCACGGTTGTAGGGGTCAATTCAGCAGCTGGTTAAAAAATGCAGCAGGTGTGTTGGCAAATCTAACAAGTCAAATTGTGAATGTGAACCATCACTGTTGCCTCTTGTGTGTTTGCATGTTGTTTTGCAGAGCTTTTGGTAATTGTCAGAGTTTAGCTTTGCCTCTTTTTATGGTACAGAAACAATATATAGACTTTATGGTTGAAAAAAGGGATGATAAAGTTATGTTTTAGATTTGTTTTCTATCCTAAGCAAACACCTTCACTGTACTGCACTTTATTATGGCCATTTAGTTTGGACACAGGACCAGTTGCACAACCACCAGTAAAATCTAATGATCCTTACCATAGCAGAAAATAGAGAAAAATGTTCTTAAACACTATAGTGATGTGCTTAACATGTGTTTCTGTCTCTTGCCACCGTCCAAAACCCCAAAATATTCAGTTTAATATTACATGAAAACCCAAAAAAGGCAGCAAATTCTCACAATTAAGAAGTGCAAATCAGAGAACCTTTAGCTATTTTGCTTAAAAATATTTCAACCTACTGTCAAAATAGTTGTTGTAATTTTACTATGTGCTATATTAATATTGTGTTGTTCCTTGGTGTTACTGTTCTAAACTAGCTGAGTAAGAGCCACCAAGCACTTTAACTTCATTCTTTCTAAACTCTTTTGTGTCAGGAACCTTGGCAGTTTTAAAAGTGAACTTCCCACTTAATAAAATATCTATTTTCCTAAAGCATGGGTACTAATGAAGCTAAACTTCCAAACTATAATTAGAGACTCTCTCTGTCTCTTGGTTTCTGTCTGCCTGTCTTTCTTTAATACTATACGGCTCACCGGGTACCTAATGGAGCTGTCGCTGAACATTTTGGTCCTATGGATGCATATTCCTGGGGGGGTTTAGGCCTATTTGTGTCCCTGTGTGGCCAGAATTGAGATGTACAGTAACTCTGCTCTGTTCCCACCACACAGTCGTAGTTGTACCTCTATGGCATTATGCTGCATGGAGACCAAAGAAAAGCCACTGTCCATGTTGGCTTACTAAAGCGAATAGGCCTGTGAAGCTTGTTGCCAGTCTAAAATGTGGTCGTGCACGTTAGCACACAGATAATGTACTGAGTTTCTCAGTTTATGAGATTATTCTGCTCTCTTTTTCTAATCCCTGTCCTCACAGTTTACTCATGTTTGTGTTACACTACAACAAGCATCTTTAGGGTTAAAAGTAGCCGTGTTCCAACAGGAGGATCCTGCACTTCCTAGTTGTCTCTGCTGCCAGACTTCAGCTTGTTAGGAGTTAAATTAAAGAAATGCCCTTTAACGGATGGGCTCACGTTTTTGCAAGTCATACAGGTACACTGAAAGCATTACTGTTCACTACCATTTGTCCTCCTGATCATACTGGTCTGAAAGAAATTCTTTTTTAAAGCTATTCGAAAAACCACAGCCTTGGTTTTGTCCAAAATTAAAATCTAAAGTTCAAAGCTAATATGAGAATTTGTGTCATAAAACCCCTCAGCCATAAACGCAACAAGAAAAAACAGCGTAAGCACAATTTCATGCTAAAAGCTCTATATCTTTGGAAGACATCCACTTGACTTGTCTAACATGCACCACTGAAACCTTATATTAGCTTCAAATGAGCTGTCACATGCATTTATACACCAAACTGTGGGTATTTTCCAGTACTTACAGTAAAATGTTCTTTAGGGAGGGATTTGCATGCTAGTATGGGTAGCATGGACAGTGGGATCAATTACCAAGGCCACAGTTATTGTGCATAAGGCAGTACTGTTTTAAGATAAACTTTAAAAAATGGGAACATGTCCTTTAACACCAAAGAGACAAGAGATGCAAAGACCCCTGATGACAGTTTCATTCTTCCCTCCTCCCTGTCTCTTAGGGACAAATAGGAAGCTTGGAAGTTGTGTGATGATCTTTCTCCTGACAGTCATTTGGTTTTTGTTTCTACTCTAACAGCCCCTTTCTCTCCAGGATGACAGTTCGGTGAGCAGTGAGGAGATGAACAGTGCTGAGCCCACATGGGTCGCAGCTGAGCAGCCTCCAGTGCCTGAGCCCGGTCCAACCAACGGAGACAGAGTCAGTGACCCGACAGCCGCCATTAAAGAAGAGGATGGTAAGACATTGCTAAATGCAGCTGCCTAGTCATCTTTTACCTCAGCACTGTAGGGGCAGCTGTGTCTCAAGAGGCAGAGCAGGTCTTCTCGTAACCAGAGGGCTGCTGGTACAGTTCCCAGCTTTGGCTCATGAGGTAAGGCAGTCGTCTCCTGACCAGCAAGTTGGTGGTTTGACTCCTGGTCTCCCCGCATGCCTAAGTGTCCCTGAGCAAGACACTGAACCCCGAATTGCTCCCGGTGGCTTGACTAGGGCCGGTGCATGGCAGCCTGTCGTCATCGGTGTGTGAATGGGTGAATGGTGTATGAGCTTCTGTAAAGCGCTTTGGCCAGTGCAACACACTGTGAGAAAGCGCTATATAAAATACAGTCCATTTACCATTTCTCCTGTCCCCATGGCAAAGTGTTCTTGAGCGAGACAGTGAACCCCGAGCTACTCCCGATAGCTACCCACTGATGTGAAAATGGGCAAATAGTGCGAAAGCACTTTGAGTGTTCTTCAATGCAGAGAAAGTGCTATGCAAGTATGAGACCATTTACTGTACAGGATATTTTTTCTGTAATTTGTTGTGTGCCTTTTCATTTTACATCTGGGATTTGAAGGTAAACTCATTTACGAGGATGGGTACAGAGTGGTGTTATGGAGGAAAGAGCCTGCCTTGTTCTTAGTGAACAAATCCAAATAAATCCACTCTTACAGGGGACGGGACACCACTGCAGCCCCAGTCCAATGTGCACCCCTCTCTCTCAGGGTGCACGGCTTAGAGAACTAGGACAAAGGCTGATATTAACTTTCACAGATTAGATACCACTTTACAAAGGATTGAAATTGGGGCAAATCAACGAGAAGGACTATTGCTCTGTTCCAGTGAGCATAGGTGTGCACATAAGACATGTAGAAATCAGTGAAATCAGTACATGGCCATACAGTGCACACACCGGGGAGTGAAAGCTCCCTTCCCCCATCAGTTCCTCCTCATCCTCTTTCTTTCCTGTTAATATTGAGATTCCTCCCTTGTCCTCTTTTATTTGTCTTGACGGTTGAGCCCGAAACCTCCTTGAGAGCTTCAGAAAGCACAACATGAGGCAGGAAGTTCCTACCCCCTCGTAGTAACACACCCACTCTGTTGTTACAGACAGAAATAGTGCCTCTTGTAGTAAACAAAGGTACATGAATACTAAATGGTGCTGATGACAAAGATCTGCACAGCTCATCCCTGTGTTTGCGTTTTTTCGCTCCCCTCTACCAGATGACGACTCTTCAGAGAGCGGCAGTGCCAACGGGCTGCCAGCCCTGACATCGCCCGAGGTACTGTCTGTGGGCGGGAACCCCGCAGATGGTGGGGCTCCATATGGGGAGGTGACGGAGAATGGTTTGAGCGCTCCCCTGGACTTCAGTACCACCTCACCCTCATCCTCCTCGGAGGATCAGCAGCCAGTCAATCTGAGCGACAGACTGCTGCCAGCGGGGAGCTCTCCGCCCAACTCCTACTCCACAGACCCCAACAGGAAGTTCCCTATCAAAACAGAGTACTCCAACAAGGCAAGAACAGAAACTTGATCTGATTATTGATTATCTCAAATACATTGTTCTTCACCTGTCTCATGTAGTGCCAACCTTTTCAACAAGTAGTTAAAAAGAGCGGCTCATGCGCCTGTATCATCTTCAATGATAGTTTTATGTGTTTCCAGTCCCCTCCTTACAGCTCAGGGAGCTATGACTCTGTAAAGACTGAACTGAGCATGAGCGCAGAGGACTTGACCTCTGGTCGGGCACAGATCATTGATGATGACGATGATGATCATGACGACCACGATGACAGTGACAAGATCAATGACGCTGAGGGTATGGACCCTGAGAGACTTAAAGCCTTCAATGTAAGTAACCTGTCATTGCAATATAATTAAATTCATATTCAGAGAATACAACACAGTGGCATTCTCAGACATTTGCATATCAGCCATCCCTGTTGTGAAATTATAACTATTATTATTCCATAGACGTTATACTTACAAATATTAAAGATGAGGACAAATTTTCATATCCATTCTCAGTAGAGACATGTATTCAACGTTCACTGTGAAAACCACTATCTGTGCAGTTCTGAGTTTAATGAAAAGCAATTGAACTGTAGAGTTGCAAAAATGCAAACGAGTGAATAAGCAAACAGTAGAAATATGAATCCTGCATATGAGCAGTGACTTTCACTCCTATTTTAATCAGCTCTCCTTCCCTCTTTATCCTCTCTTTTCCACTTTAATGCTTCCTGACCCCCCACCCTTCTCTCTCCTCTCCTTTGTGTTTGACCATTACACCCATCTCTCACTACCCTGCACCCCCATTCCATTTTTCTGCTCTACATCCCCTCGCTCTCCTCCCCCTCCTCTGTCTCTGTCAGATGTTTGTGCGTCTGTTCGTGGATGAGAATCTGGACCGCATGGTGCCTATCTCCAAGCAGCCCAAGGAGAAGATCCAGGCCATCATTGAGTCCTGTAGCCGCCAGTTCCCAGAGTTCCAGGAGCGCTCCCGCAAGCGCATCCGCACCTACCTCAAATCCTGTCGCCGCATGAAAAAAGGCGGTTTTGAGGTACAAAGTATCCCCAACTAAAATATTGTTTAAAGGAATTCACTTGACACTCAAAGGCCTACAGTAAAACATTCAGTATATCACATTTATAACGTGCAAAAATCTCACTAATCTTTGCTGCCAGATACGACCAACACCTCCTCACCTCACCTCTGCCATGGCTGAGAACATTCTCGCTGCTGCCTGTGAGAGCGAAACACGAAACGCTGCCAAGAGGATGCGGCTCGATGTCTACCAAGCAACGGTAAATGCCTTGGCAGTTGGTGTTTGTGAAACTGCCCAGCAGGGATTTGGGAATGTGCTAGAAAGGCTATGCATCATTAAGGCCAAACTGCACCAATCTACAATGTTTTGCCCAAACTGAAAACATTTGTTTCTCACAGGACGAGCCTGCCTCAGTTGAGAAGGTCAACTCGAGGGACCCGGCCTCTGTGGCCCCATCAGGATTCTCCATTTCCAGTGCAGCTTTTGCCCAAGACGGGCTCTACACCAATGGAGGCCTCAACTACAACCTGCGGGGATTTGGGACAGTCGGCAGCAACCAGCAGAACTCTGGTTCTGCACAAACCAATGGTGAGGAGCGCTTATCAGCCCAGTGCAACCAGTTAATGTGACATAGAAAGACATGGTAATGCCATATGTTCACACATTACTTTTTAAATTAAAGAACCGATGGACCCAAATTACAAAACCATGTAACATATTTTCTCATTTAAGTCTCCACTTTAATACAGTGGACATGGATTCTGTTTGTGTTGCTTACAGCAATGAAAAAATGAACATGTTTTTGAAGAAGTAATGTCCCTGTTACACTGGATGTTCCAAAGAGAGTATTCTCCAGAGAAAACTGTTCATAGTGATGTTGGCGGATTGTCCAAAATAACAGGAAGACTGTAGGGACGAAGACGTCACTGTGTTGGTCGTTCCATCACTTTGGTTGTTATTTTGGCACAAAATGTCCAGAAGATGAATCCTTGTTGACCCCATGGCTCTTCCTCACCATGAGGTTGACATTTATGGCTTTGTGTGAAATAGCTCAGCAGCTGTTCCCAGCAGTTAAATGCTATCAACCAAACTGATCTCCTCACTTTTCCTCAAGCACCATCTTCAGGTCAAATTTTCAATTTGTCCAACACTCTAGAACAAATATAGCACCCACAAAATAATGGTATTTCCATCTGCCTCAGCGGTGCTTTGTGTTTGATGCTAATCAGCAATGTGAACACATGAGCATGGTAAACATGCTGAACAATCGCTATGCTAGCATTCTCACTATAAGCATGTTAGCATGCTAAAACCATCATGTATACTAAAGCACCGCGTTGTCTTAGTGCAGCGTCACAGAGGCAAGCATGGCTGTAGACTTTTCAGTCTTGCTTAATGCCATTTTCAGTGATGTCAGAGGCAGATTTGTCAAAACTCTGGCTAATCAAAGCAACACTCTCTGCCTGTCTTACCCGTAGAGGTAAGTCAGAAAATATGTTTTGAGATTTTTTGTGATTTGGGTTAGATGAGTTCACAAGGCATTTTAAAACTTATCATTGTTTGATTAGCATCTTAATTGCAAAATCTATGTGTAAGAACCTCCTTCTCAGTATATCTGTGTCTAAACAGGCAGGTTTCTTGTCTGCTGTTTCTAGGATATTTAGTCATTATGTAGCCTGAACTCTTAACATAAAGAAATGTGTCAGTATAAGGATACTTCCTGGCCATACGTCATGCTCCCTGATACCTCTCCTGTATTGTAAGTTTTCCTTAATCCATCACAGTTGTTGTCACAGGTCCCACAGATTTGAGTATGAAGGCGGTCGGCCCAAACTCCTCCTCCAGCTCCAACAGTCATGGTCAGGGAGGTGGTGGCGGTGGAGCTTCAGCTCAGCTCAGCCCGCCAGAGGTCACAGCGGTGAGGCAGCTCATCGCAGGGTATCGGGAATCCGCAGCCTTCCTGCTCCGCTCAGCAGACGAGCTGGAAATCCTGATCCTGCAGCAGAACTGAGTCCAAGCCAAACCGTGCCAAGATCCTCTCCTAGCCTGTCCATTTCTGCCGCTCTCGGTCACGTCTTGGCAGACTTTCGTATACAAAGACACAAATGTGATACTGCAGTACACAGTGGGTTCTGTAGGTAGGGAACGTATACTTATTCCCACATGTTTAAGTATTTGGACGGGCCAGAACATATCACAGGCAGAAAAATGTTTATTTATGCATTCAGTTCACTTTGACCTTAGTGCCCTGTTATCTGTAGCCATTCATTCCATTCAGTTCATTTTACCACCTCAGACTCCATTCGTCTCAGGAAGCGATGATCTGTGTGAAAAAAATAATCCACACTGGTACCCAGGGTGGTACCAGAGGTGTAAAATTAGCTGTGACCATAACGCCACGTCGACTTGTTTGTGAAGAGGTTTGGATAAAAATAATAGTTAAATAGCAGTGATTTAGTGTCAGTACCTTGTTTTTGTTTTTACACAAATGTAAAATATGCTGTATAGTGGCAGGATGTGATTGGGTTGAGTCATTTCTAAATGTTCTGTGAAAAATTTGGAGCATTGCATTCTGAAAGTCCCTCAACAGCTACTATAGGATGTGCTCACACACACACACACAAAAGAAAACAAATTAGAGAATGCAAAATGAAAAACACAGCAGTGTTTTTACTCATTTTTACCAACAGATCTGTCAAAGTCATGTGGTCTTGGACTTGTTTCCACATCTGTGTGGTTACCAAGAGACAAAGACTCATTATCCAACATGATCTTATTTTATTATGACTGTTTCTATCAAAGGCAACTTCTCATTTCTTAAAAGGAAAGAGGTTTTTAAGAAGGTTGGGTATGCAAATGGAGGTCACAGCTGCCTGTCAGGGAAAAAACAAGACGAGATGAATACATCGTTTAGATTCTCGGTTTCTAACCTGTGCTTCTGGATAAGTGGAAAAATGTGCAATATTGAAGATAATCAGTAATTGTGTGCTTACTGAAACATTTAAGGAGTTTTAACAGGGGAGTACATTACCACAGTCTCCTCCTGTTGTAACTGCCAAACTGTAAAAAGGAACGATATCCCATGCAGCATTGTAGCCAATTTCAATGTTGTCATTTGTTGTGAATCTTTATCGATAACCTCACAACCGAGGCACTTTTAGGTATTGGGATCAGTCAGTGCTAAAAGGAAATGGGACCAGGCAGAAAAAAATGAGACTTAATGTTGCACGTCTTTTTTTATTTTAAAGTTATTTGGGGTCATTTTGTGAAGGAATTGTCCTGTGAGTGTTTGTGTGTAAGGACGCGTACATCTGTTAGAGACAGTCAGATGAATGCGGCAGTGTAACCCTAACATCCATATGGCTTTACTGGATGCAGTGTGAGTGTGTGTGGGCTGCTCAGACAAACTCCTCCGTCCGTCCGTCCGTCTGTCATCCCTTCTGACCTCAGCTGTTTCCAACCCTCCCTCCCATTGCCACTTCTTTCATCGACATCGTGTCTGAAAGCACACTGTTTGAAAAGAAGCAAGAGACAATCTTTGAAAAAGATGTAATCACATCACACTTTACTCTCAGCTTTCTGCTATGGTGTGTGTGTCTCTGTGTGTGTGCCTTTGTATTACTTACATTATGGGGACCGAAACCTGTTAACACACTCACATTGTGGGGACTCGGCTGTCACTGAAATCCCTGAATTTTAGGGTGGCAACATGGTTTAAGGTTAGAGTTAAGGTTAGGATAAGTCTACAGGAAATGAATGTAAGTCAATGTAAAGTCCCCACAAGGAAGGAAAACACAGCATGTGCGTGTGTGTGTGTGCGTGTGTGTGTGTGTGGTCTGAGGGCACACAAAAAAGTACTCAAAGCAGATCTAGAGCACAGTCTCACACCAGACACTTTTAATAGTGAGTCACTCAGCACAAAAAACAGTTGTGTAAGTGTGTGTGGTGTTTTTTCTTTTCTTTGTTATGTAAGCGTCAGGTTTGACAGTATGTTGATTTTCTGTTTGTGTATACGTGGAGTGACCCGGTTTGTAAAACATCAGTCTGTGAAGGTTTTATTCAGTAGGCTGAAACATTCCAAACAAGGACGATGACTCTTCATGCAGCCAAAAGTGGCTCGCACCTTATTGATCTGTCAAAGTTTGGAGAGATATATTTCTGTATTTATCACAGATCTATCATATTTATCATGAAACTGTCTATTACAGTGCCATTCATAAATTACTAACCACTACCAGGCTGGATTTACATACATGACCTAAATGAGCATTTAGCATTTTATTAGCATGTCATGATCGGGCTGCATTTACATTTAAATTCTGTTATCTATTGCAAGTTTGGAAGCACTTTAAAATCTCAGGATTAAGGTGACATAACAGTGATTTGAGTGTCTTTACCTCAGTTGGAAAATCAGCTTCAGTCCAGACATTTTATGAACTGATTATAACAAAGGACAGCTTGACACAACCCACAAGTAGAAGCAGTTTTCAATCTGCTTACTGATGACTATGAAAAACAGCAAACAGTTCCTTTTTGGAAACCTTATCAGAGCTCGGTTTGAATTAATCGGTTTGCATGGTCCGTCTGAGGGGTGTTTCAAAATGGAGGCCCCGGAAAAGAAGCGCTGATTGTCAATAGTGTGACTTGAGTTATCCCAGCAACCTGAACCAGGATTCATCTGTTTCATAAAGCTTGTTTGAAGTTAATGTGAGCAGTCAAAGTCAAATCTGGTTTATTTTGACTCTGAAACACAGATGTGAGGCCTGAACACACATTAAACAGGATGTTGTAGGTCAATGGTGAGCCCAGACTCTGGCAGAAGTAGAAGTCAACTCACACTTATTCTGTTGCTGCGTGCATATTGTGGGTTTAAATCCTGTACAAGTCATGCGCAATTTCTTCTTATAAGCAGTGCTGAGAATGAACACGTGGCTGTAGATGTATAACAGGCAGCATACTGCCAAATAGGACCCCTGCCAGGTAACTTATCTTACAGTATATATATAAATATTTTACAATAACAATGTATGGAATGACAGAGTTATGAGCCTGCAAAGAATGATCAGATGAATCAGCAGTTCCTCTGGTGTTACAGAGCTTTACACTGAGTTTCAGCTCATTGTTTAGCTGTCTGGCTCATTACTTTACTGTATTAGTTCAATGTACACCATCCGCTCAGCACCAAAGTTAGCAAATATAGATGGTGAACATAGTGATGCATTTACCACTGCTAACGAGCCAGACATTTCCCTCAGGAGGTGGAAAAAACCAAAACCAGAGCTAAAAGAGAGGAAGTACTGAACTAACGTTCATCAGGACGACACAAACACGATGGCTGTTGGTCTGTAACTGCTGGATGTATGAATAAGAAACTTTGCTAACAAGTTGACCCAGCTAGTCCACTTAGGTCAGACTAATTTAAACCTCCTTTATGAAACAGAATTTCCTGATTTGATGACCAAAGCCTGGTGTAGCTGGTAATCGAGCCATATGAAACACCCCTCTGGACTCAAACAGACATAACCATAGAGGTAAGCAGGACCTGAGTCCTCACGCATCTTCCTCGTCTCCTTTGACCTGCTTGTTCGTTACTGTAGCCATAGCAGATCTTCTACACTTTACGCCTAAACTCCAGTGACACCATGTTGAATCTTGTCCCATTTTCACCACCAGACATTTGCTTGCAGATTTGTATGCTGTCTTAAGTGTGTGCTGAGCAACATTTTAGCTGCGTGCTGGAGTTAATGTGATCAACAACAACCACTTGTTGTCATGTTGTCGTATTTGTTTTGTTTTTCTAATAATGCCCAATGGATTTTCTTATTGTATTGACTGGACATTGTAATCTATTGGTGTTGATTAAAATGCCCTGGTAGCTTGTGGATTGCTAAAGTGGTCAGATAAATGTACTGTATAGCTGTACAAAGAGTGATAAAAGATGTTTTAAACCTTTCTTTTTCTGTGGGTACAGCACTGTTAAAAAAAAAATCAAAGTGGTTTTAGCCCTTGCCTGTTTTAACTTATTATTTAGTGGTGGTCTGTATTACTTCTATTGTTATTTATATCATTTCAATTGTTGCCTCTCCTGCACTGACCAGAGACTGTAGCTCTGTGCAGGGGGCTGTACTGTAAACCTGTGTGAAACTTTGTATTCTCCCCTCTGGTGTTGGACTCAGTGAAAGTGTGATGTTTACATGTACAGTTTTTCAGAATACTTTCTTTTTTGTTGGCATTTTATTCAGACGATTTTTTTCCTCACCCATACCCCTAATCTGTGTACGTTTGCCCAGATATTTCTTGTTTGACTGCATCGAGTGCAGACGTCACCTCTTTGACCCCTTGGTCAGAGTGCTCTGGTGGCTTCCAGCATTTTAATCTTAAGTAAAAGGGAGCTTCACAACTTCTCAAAGTGGGCCAGAAAAGATTTACTGAGGAGCAAGACGACTTTAATCAACTGTTTTAACATACTATTATAGCCTGAATGGTGGTGGTGGTGGTGGGGGGGGTTACATTTATAAGTGCTCATAGTTTTTTAATATCCCGGCCGTATTGTTTGACCTGTTGTAATTTCTCCTCGGTAACACAAAAGCCATTCCCCTCTCCTGGCATTTTAGGGGGAACCCATAAACCTCAGGAAATACTGAATCTCCAAGTTTAGTTTTTGTCCACTGATTTCTTCTGATATGAGATTTAAGTCTCTAACAAAAACCACTAACATTTATATGAGATGTCTATTGTTTTGTACATTTATCATTGTGATTTAAAAGTGGAGCTTTTTCCAGTACCTGTGACTTAATATTTTGATTTTTTTAAGTGTTTATAAGTATGGATATTTATTATTCTATGTGAAACTACAAAAAGACAAAAGAAAAGGTTGAACCTGTTTCATTTGTATGTTTCATGCAAAACTGTCCAGGTGAGATTCTCTCTGCCTCTTACATATCACAAATGAGGGACCTGTGTTTGTTTGGAAATAGCGCTTTTTCAGTGTTGCATCAACGCTTTGAAAATAAGAAAAAAGGAAAAAAAAAAAGCACCAGTGGTTTACCAACAGCAGAGTTGCAAGGCTCTCCTCTTCTCCTGAGATGTCAGTAATTGAATAAAATAGTGTGATGAGCTATCAAGGTCAGGCTTTGCTTGTGAGTTCTTCTTTTATTTCTGCAACACAGTAACTAACCATGGTTCAACAAATACAGTATTTACTGGATGATGAGTGAAGGCCTTTGTCCACTAGAGGGCAGCAGAGGAGCGACCTGCTGCAGACCTACTGTATGACCTGTATGGACTAGACATGCACACACAGCCATATTTATTTACTGAATAATAATCAGTGATGCTATTGCAATCAGTTACTTTATACCACTACTCAACTGCATCTCATAGGGAAGTACTTCTTATTTTACATTTGAAACTTTTCAATTTAAGGCATATTATGAACTTGAAAAATATGATACATTGTTATAGAAAACAGGATATCAAATGGTTAAAATCAGTGATGGAGTATTTTTACATTCTGGTAATTTATACTTCATTGTGCATGTTGGTGCATGGCCTTGTAACCCAACAAGTGAAGCAGTTAGCTGTTTTACAACTGAGAAAGATTAATGGACAACAAATTCCATGACAAATCAAAAGTCAGTGAAATTTCTTGGATAAGATAATAAACAAAAAAGTAAAGTAGTAAAAAATGAATTAATAGAAGGAACATGGATTTTAAAAGTGCAGACTAACTGTAAAATTAGTTACACTGTCCCTGAAAAAGCCGGATCAGTGAAAGGCAAGCTAATGCAACAAACAGGGAATTCGGAGTAAAATAAAATAGAAGATAAAGCTAAGATACAGTATAATGAAACAGATAAACCAGTAAAAATTACAGTGTACTTACAGTGTATTGCAAGATACTGATGGAAATGTCGTTTGTATTAATGAAGGTTCGCAGAAATTCACTCAGCAAAACCGTGTTCATGCTTATGCTATTTATTTTTGATAAGTCAGGCATATAACTGGTGGCGAGTGCTTTCTGTTGCAGCCTTCCCACAATATTAATCACATTTGCTTGAGCATTGACAAATTATCTACAAATGTCCTCCTGCCCAGTGAGGTACAGTGTTTTATTTTTCAGGGGTTATTCCTGTTCAGCTCATGGCATCCAGCCATTAAATGGAATAGAGACATTTCACTGAAATCTGAGCCTCATGGTGGCGCTAGACATGAAGCTAGGGATCACAACTGACATGAGGTTGTTTGCACAAAATTTCAGTCAACCCTGCAACAACTAGTTGTGATATTTCAGTGTGACCTAAAGAAGTGGGCCAACTGGCCGACCCCCAGTGTCACCACAAACATGTCCTCACAAGTTCTGGGAAGATTTTATGTTTCAGCATATACCAGGTTCAGGTGTTCTGTTTTCCATTTGCAGGCTGGGCACTAATTAGCAGTCATTTATGTTTACATTTTATCATTTAGGTTAACAGAAAGCCTGATGCCTCTAGGTCTGCTTTAACATATTTGGCCTGGTTGTCTACTTGGATCTAATCTGGTGTAGTCTGGTCTAGTGTGATCTTATGTTACATGGCTTACAGTTTCATCTGGGAAGTGGTAAGGTAATACTGTCCAATTTTATGACATGTTAAGATTCACAGCTCTTTCACAAGCAATCCTTTACGAATGAACACCGTGTTCAACTGGACAAAAGTCAAAAGCCCACAAACTGAAAAGGCAACAACAATGATGTCATTGTTTTTCTATTTGCATGTACTATGTTCTTAAAGCAAAAAGCTAAAGGGAGCACCATGTGAGCTTTGATCAGTGTCAAAAGAACAGCAAAAAGACAATTGATAACGTGGAGATTAAGTCTCCAGTTCTTGTGAATGCTTCTATAGAATCTAAATCTTGTGTGATTAAAAATAGTTGTCACAGTATAGTAGGCTACTTTAATTTTATTTTTGAGGTTTTGTTTTTGTCAATGCATCTTGGGTGCCATCTGTCAGATGCTATCTGTCAGGAATTTTCTAATATAACAGGACAGCCATGTAACACTACTGATACAGGTCGCAGAAATCTTGTGTAACATGGGGTAGTATGGTCTCTCTCTACGTCACTGTAATTAATGTCATGTGGCAAGACAGTAGCTTTACTGTTTAGCTTAGACGATGTTAGTCATCAGGTGATGTATGTATTCAGAAAATGTACCTCAGCAGCTTCTTTTCACTGTTTAAGATTCTGGCCATTAAAAAAAATAAAAATAATTCGGTAAAACGAAAACTAATTTCATGCAGTTTTCATACGCCCTTATGGACCACCTCCCATCAGAATGAGCAGCTGTGATCTGCTGCATGTCAACTCCACTATATATCTTGGTAATGTGATTACAACAAGCCTGTGTGACAGCTCAGTGAAGTGCCACGCTGGGTGGCACTCATTTGATCAAAATGATTAACTGATTATCATATATGTTGGTGTTAATTTAAAATATACTGAACCATGAACTATTTCAGCTCTATTTTTGTGTTGCACAGTAGCAACTACAGTGGGTAAGGAAAGTATTCAGACCCCCTTAAATGTTTCACTCTGTTATATTGAAAGAATAGTTATGACCATGTGATATTTCAGTTTTTCTTTTTTAATAAATCTGCAAAAATGTCCCACTGTAATTTCCGTACCCACTGTACATTCAGGTCAACTGTATGATAGCTCCCAAAGCTGTATAAAGATGAAACTCACTGAAAGATCACTGTTTCACTTTAATTTGTTCCATTGTATTAACCAGGACACAAACACACACCACACTATTCAGCTCCACAACCCTGAACTCAGTTTAGTCTTACTGTTGACTTTGAAGAGGCAGCGCTCTGTTGGGTTTGCATCATAAATACAAACACAAAAATAATATCACACTAGGTTCCGTTTCCACATGGATGAGGCGATAACAAACCTACCAGCTACTGCTGCTGATGTCTGTGTGTACTAGTGTGATTGGATTATGGCTGTTTACTGGCTTAAGAGAAATACAAGAAAGGAGGCCTTGGACCTTAAAGTGCATTATTCTGACATGTTGTTCACTTGTTGTGGCTCTCTGTTGGCCTCCTGCCCGTCCATCTGCTGCGCTAAATTAGCCAAAATCAGCCTTTTCTGTGTAAGATTGTAACACATTAAAGGAAAATCCTGAACAAATTAGTGGAAGCTTTAAAAAACCAGCAGTCTCTGATTAATCTGCTGATTGTGAAACATTTGGGGAAATGTCCATTTTGAATTTCCAAACTCAAAGGTGATGTTTTCAAATGTTTTGTTTTGTCCAATCAACAAATCCAAAAATACACAGTTTATTATCATGTATGAGGAGCCCTGTCCCTGTTCTGGAGAAACTTCACTATAAAGTCTGTGTTGATGTTAGTTTTTCTTTGGATTTGGCACCCACCTGCATCTAAAGCTTTTTTCTAACTGTACAATTTCTGACAATTACCATAATTGCTTGAACCATATTTGAGAAGTTAAAATGATCTCTAATCACCAATTCTGGATAAAATATTTAGGTCATTTATTTGGGTGAAAAGAGTAATTCGACCCGGGACATTTCTGTGTGGAGTCTGCCTGTTCTCCCTGTGCCTGCGTGGGTTCTCTCCAGGTTCTCTGGCTTCCTTCCACAGTCCAAAGACATGCAGCTTAGGTTGACTGGCGACTCTAAATAGCCAGTAGGAGTGAGTGCGTGTGTGTGTGTGGTTTGTTTACATGTCAGCCCTATGATAGCAGCTCTTTTTGTATGACGATAATTTTTACTGTACATGGCCTGTGACAAATAAATGTACTGTATTAAACTACACTAAATCTGCACTGTGATAAACATACCTGTATACACACACACACATACTGTGGCCTGCAGGGATAGTCGATCACGGTGGGACTTTGACAGTGTGTTGACACTATCGGTCCTTCAGTGACACGTGGACACTCACCAGCTAATGCAGTTGATATTCTGTACTCATGCTGCTGATCGAATATAAGTCTAAAACAGGATGACACATGAGCCCCTGCAGACACTGTGAACTGTTCTCAACTTGAAAGGACAAATGCAATTACATACTGATAGTGTGTGTCCTAATACTAAGAATTAGATGTAGCTTTCTTCTCCGTTTGGTGGGACTTTCCAACAGCACTGAGTCATAAGCCAGATACCTTTGCACCAGATTCCATATTTATCTTTGAGCCAGCTGACATGCAGGAGCGCTCCACGTGCCCACACCAACAGTTTCCTCTGACTATAGCCTATTACAGCAGGTCAGGGTTTAAAAAAAGACTGACCCATGAACTGAGTTTCATTCATTCAAACTATTATCTTGTGCCTACTTTCACCTATAAACGTACCTAATTAACCAAACAGTTCACTACTGCTGTAATGGTTTTCATTATCACTTAATCTGCTGATTATTTTTCTGTTTATAGTTTGGTTTACAAGAATGTTAGAAAACAGAGCAGAACCCAAGGTATTACCTTCAAACGTCTTGTTTAGTCCAATCAGTTACTAAATACATACAGCTAATTAATATCATGGTTGACTAGGAACAGAATGAAATGATCACATACGAGAAGCTGGACATGGCAAACGTGTGGCAGCAGGCCTGACGCTTGCCAAAGACCACTGTGACACTCCACAACACCACTGGGAAAATGTCCTGTGGGAAGATGAAACGAATGTAGAATTGTTTGGGAAGAACACACAGTGCTATGTATGGTGTAAAAAGAGAACCCAACAGAGATGCTGTGGAATGACCTCAAGACGTTCAAACAGACATCTTAAGAATATGGCTGAGTTGAAGCAGCTGTGTGAGGAAGAACGGTCCAAAATTCCTCCTTAACGTTGTGTTGGTCTAATCCACAGCTACAGGTTACAGCTGCCAAAGGTGGTTCAACCTGTTATTAAAACACTGTTGCTGTTACTTTTTCCACCATCACTTTGTATGTTTAATGGGTGTGTTCAATAAAGACATGAAAGATAACGACTGTTTGTGTTTTATCATCTTAGAAATATTGTGTTTGTTGATATTTGTGACATTGGTGAAAATCACATTTCATGACCAATTCATGCAGAAATCCAGGAACTTGCAGTCACTGCCATTACTTTTTCTTGCCACAGTAAATATTCCTGGACTTTGCTCTTCACCCTGTTCTGTGACTGTTGTAAACAGAAACCTTGAGAACCTGCTGGAGACTATATGAAAGATTTGTGTCTCCCAGGTCAGGATCTTTTGTAGTTGGCCAGGGTCACAGGACATTTATAGACACTTGTCCCTCTCTGAGTCATTGCCAGGAACGGGGCAGCATAGAAGGTGGGGAGGACAGGACTTTGTGAATGACTGGAGTTGCTGAAGACATAAATCACATTTTTGGTCCTTTGCCAAACTATTTGTCCCAGAATGTAGCTCCAAAAACACTACCATTTGAAAGTATGGGTTCACCTCCACCTTCCCAGTTGTTATTACTGTATTTCAGCAGCTGAGCGCACCTGTGGCATTCTTTGTACAACAGACATCAAATAAAATAGACAGCACTGTTGCAGAAGTTCCTACTGTATGTTAAGCTGTGAAAACGGGTCCTGGAAGAAGAAGAAGCCAAAGGAGGTGGTAATGAAAGGTCAGAGGTCACTGAGACAGGAAGAGCTACAGGAAGCTATAAGACAAATTGTCTCTGCAAATACAGGTCCCACAGAAACAACAAGAAAACCTTCAGGAGATATTGGACTGACTGCTATTCAAACAGGCCAGAAGAAGATGGGAAGGTGTCGCCTGATCCAGGGGAAAATAGACCCATGACAGAAAGTATCCCAGTACAAGAAGACGAGTACATGGACGAGCTGAAGGTAAACTTGTATTCTGAAGGTAGAAGGAGGTACAGTAGCTTCCTAAACCTGCAGATTCTTATTATTTTGGGAGGATTTTGTCCTGAATTAATAACATGAAAGAAGGGGATCTGCAGGAAACTCTGTTCTCAGGTTCATGGTAGTCAATTACTGAGGGAATATCCCAACAGATGTGTTGCACTTGTAGGTTTCTTTGCTTTTACTCTTCAAGTCTGGACACTCTGCTGCATCAGTTGTCAAGGCTTCATTAACCTCCGCTGCTGCAGAACAAATGGAAATTAATATGTTATATGGTCACTGTTTTGACCCGAACTGTTTACTCATCAATACAAACTGGAACAATGGGGGTGCTGTGAAACTTTTATCTGGTCGTGTTCAGTCCTGCAACTGTTTGGCTTTCCTGTTTAAATAGAAAGATTATCTTTTGACAGAACTGCCCTAAGCCAGACTTTGTTCAGTCTATTCTTAGCTTTCAGGGTACACATTTCAAAATGTTCCCTGTTTTCTGTGTTTCACAGAAAAGTCACAGAGCCAGTGCACTCATTGATCTTTCTGACAGTTACCTGAAATGCATGACATGAACAGTAACACAACTATTTTTATGGTCCAGTATGATGAGGAATTGTTCATATTACTTAATCATTATTTGTGGAATAAAATATGAAAACATGTTTTGACCTAATTGTATTAAGAAAGTTTAAGGTTGTTGTGATCTCCTACCTCTGTAACTCTTTTCCATAAGGTGCTGACCTACATTTACACTACAGCGTGGCGTTTTGTAAACTCTATTAACAGGAATCATATCAAAGCTAAACAGATTAGGTCTGTTAGGTAGGCTGCATATTCCATCACTGCTTTTCAGATGAAGAGAGGTAACAGTGTGTTCCTGGAGACTGAGGATCACGAAAACCACATTGTTTACGCAATGATAATAAGACCAGTGGTGGAAAAAGTACTCAGATCCTTAAGTAAAAGTAACAATACAACAGTGTAAAAATACTATTTATAAGTAAAAGACCAGTATTCAAAATGTTACTTAAGCAAAAGCACAAAAGTACTAAAAGTAAAAGTACTAATTATGCAGAATGGCACACTTCACATTATTGTATTATAATTACTGATGCATTATTGTACATGACAGCTGGTGAACGGGAGCTAGTTTTAACCATCATATATGCATTTAATCTGAATTACTGCTGTGTAGCTTGTGAATTTTCCACCATAAACAAATGATGTCTTATAAATATACTGTATTTTTTTTAATCTGGTTATTTTTCTTGTTATGAAGAGCAAGTAGTAACTAAAGTTATAAAATAAATGTAGTGGAGTAAAAAGTACATTTGCCTCTAAAATGTAGTGATATGAAAGTATGAATTGACAGAAAAAGAAAATACTCAAGTAAAGAATGTCAAAATGGTACTTAAGTGCAGTACTTGAGTAAATGTATTTAGTTACTTTCCACCACTGGATAGGACTATGTTCCTTTTGGTCACTTGTCATCTAAAGATAATACTAGCTATATAGAAACAGTTAAACACAGTGGGAGTACTGACCCCAAGTATTTATTATTATTAACAGTGTCAAGTCACAAGAACAGTAAAATGAAGAACTTCTTACACATTTTTTTTTTTTTACATTTGGTCATAATAAAAACATACTATACATATGCAAATAGAAAAAGCACACGCTATTTACTAAAGGTAAAAAAACAGCCTCATCATCACCGATGTCATCTCCAGGTCTGGACTATGTGATGGCAAGCTGAGGCTGAGGGAAGGTGGGGTGCTGGCAGGGGAGGCTAGGAGGAAGCTGGTGGAGGGGTCAACAATTCAGACTTCCTACTTTCAATGCCTTCACTGAGTTCTTTGTTCAAAGCCATTTCCCTGGCGATGCAGGTCACCTGTTCGTTGGCCACTGTGTAGGTTCTGTTCCTGCAACATAGAAGGGATGTTGTGTCATCCAACAGGGTAAAAGCATCAAGAGAAAAGCTCCTGACTAACTCTGCTCATATATTACGGCACTCACTTTTGATTTTCAGATCCGTTCTGCATGCCAGGCTGGTTCTGTTTTGCAAAGAAAAATGAAGTCCACCAGTGGCCAGAATCTTGCCTTGGAAGTCCTGCAACAAACAAAGTAAAATTTAAAAGGACTCATCATAGTGTCTTGTCACACTTTCAAAATAAAACATTTTTCATACCTGGATGGTGTGGGATGACCTCTCCAATGTGCTCAGCACTGCCACAAGAGCTGTTGCTGGAGGCTGACCCAAGCCGCCCTGCAACAAACATATGGTACATTTCCTTTAAATGAACAAAGAACATCTTATCAAAGACAGGACAGGCTTCCACAGTGGAAAGAATTTTCAGTGTCCGATGCAAAATGAAAGCCAAAGATGTCTTCTGGCATTTTTGCCATTCACTGAAATGAATACGATATAAATGCACATAGACCACATCTGACTCACTTCTGTAGTAATCATGGGTGGCGATGAGAGAGCCACTTGCTGGAATTGCTGCCATTTTCTCCGACCTTAGATGGAAAACCGCTAACAGCTGGAAAATATGACACAGATTGGATTTAAAATAGGTGCTACTATGTTTTCACCATCATTTCATATCCTTACACTTTATCATATTGGTATGTATTGTTGAACTATCATTGCATTTTCTTATTATACAAAGCAACATGTGCAAGCACAGTGCTTCAGCCAGAACTCCAGTAAAGATCCTGCAGGCGTTTGCTGCATGCATGCCCTACAGTCCTTTGCTGCAGTGAAAAAGGAAGCAGCTGCTTCTGAGAATCGTGTTTCCCCCGACTCAAATTACCAGAGTGTGAATGAGAGCACGTCCATGTCCAGCTCAACTTGAATAATGTATAGCACGAACTAGCTGCGGGGTCAGACGTGACTGGCCAAAGACTGTATTAGTGTTCCTGTCAGAGGATATATATGTGGTGCTGGTGTTCACTGGCTGTTGAAATTATAGATGGCTCTAATTATAACTTTTTTTTGCATCTGGCATTCATAAAGTTGGGTAAACATTCAGGATTTCTCATCAGTGCAAAAAAATCAAAGTCAAAGTCAAGTCAAAGTCAAAATGTGTTGAATATTGAGAATAAAAACTAATTATGTGTGTATGTCCATCCATCCATTATCTGTACCGCTTGCAAGGGTGCTGGAGCCTATGTGTGTATGTACATTTTGTATTTTATATGCATTTCAGACCCTTAAAAGAATGTGTTAACAGCCTGGAGCTTGAGAACCAGCTGAAGGCTGTGCAGCTTAACACCTGGTGAGCAGCAGATGGCTTTGGGGATTTCACGGTGCAGACAAATAGCTTATACCTCTGAACTTCATAACCTGAATAAAGCTGCAACTGAGGCACAAACACAGATACTTGCTACTGTAGTGCTTATAAATATGTAAGTGAGCTTGTGTGGCAGTGTGAATACAGCGGACGTGTGTCATCGTTATATGATACAAAGCATTCCAGCACCATGCTGCAAAAACTCCATTTCTGTTTTGTGAAGAAGACAGGTGTCTTGAAACAAATGTGACGGAAGTCTCTCCAGGTACTCTGGCTTTGTCCCACAGTCCAAAGACATGCAGCTTAGGTTGACTGGGGACTCGAAATTGCCAGTAGGAGTGAGTGTGTATATGTGTGGTTGTTTGTCTACATGTCAGCCCTGTGATAAACTGGTGACCTGTCCAGAGTGGACCCCGCCTCTCACCCAGTGTCAGCTGGAATTGGCTCCATTACCCCCCCTAGATCCCATTCGATAATAGATGGATGAACTGCTGTAGTAGCTATAACACTTGAAAAGAAAGCTGGCAGAGGCAATTCAATTTATGGTTAAATACAAGAGAGAAGAACTTTTGATGTTATAAAACAGTGACCTACCTTTAGGATAAGGATACTGTGGTTGTAAGGTGCGGACGGCTTTAAGTAGTGTAGATATTAGCTGTTCCAATGGCACATCTGTGGATAAATCCTCTACACAGAGCTCTCTGATCTGCTACTGACACCGTTCAGGGCGCTCACCACCGCCTTTTATAGGGTCACAGCGCGTGCTGTTGTTTCAAGGGGCGGGGCTTTGACAGCTCGAGGGCGGGGACTCTGCGTCACCAGACAATAGGAGGGGAGAGGTTTTAGCATAATACATTCAGAGGCTTTACCAGTTGATGGCCAGACTGCACGTAATCACACTTCAATGTTACTGTAGTTTGCTGAGTCCGCCTTGGAGCTACATTTATTCCTAATGCAGATTTGCAGCCCATATAAATAATATGACCTACATAAAAGAACTCTGCAGCGCTATAAATTTGTTGTGCTCTCAAGTTTGTGAGTAGGGCTGAACGTGTTTTATTTTGTTATAAATCTTTCATTTAAGTGTGAAATTGTACTTTTAGCAACTGCCACGTGTCCGAGATTCTTACAGAGATTCCTTTATATCTGGCTACATTTTGAAATCAAAGAAAGCCTCGTGAAAAGCTATTTAAGTAAACTCTTCAAACCAATCGATGAAATGCTCATTCTGAAAGTTACATTTCCTGCAGTGGACCACAAGTAGCTAACGTTAGCAAGAAGTGGCCAGTTATGGCAGCCTACGTTATATAGTCCACGTTAACTGACTTACGGCGTTTCAAATGGGAAACGGATTCTGTTTTATGTTGGTGTTATCTGTTGGTTAGCTAACTGTTGTACCATTGAAGGTACTAAATGGAATCATTAAGTGTTGACGATACACTACTATGTCCTCTAATGCCCTTCAGACTGTCTCCCTCGTGGTCTAGTGGTTAGGATTCGGTTAGGATTTTCCACTTTTTTTTGCTGTTCAGTCCACCTCTTTCCGTGACTTTGGTGATAGTTTGAGCTAACAGCAAGAGGATAGCTTTCCCAGTGCCGTAATTTTTACATGTTCCAACGGTGTATAAAAAAGAACAGCAATGGTTGTCACTGTATAATTGTTGTACCAGTGTTTTTGCACTAAACGTAGAAGCCTTCATAAGTGGTACCTGAGATATCTCATTGTATTTTCTAGAGGATTTCAGCTAATTTATGTGGGCAATTTATAAAGACGCCTGCATAGTTTTTACATGTTAAACAAATTACTACAAGCTCAAGGGTAATACACTTTGACCCCTCTAGCGCCCCCCTAAGACTATATATAAAATGGTTAACATGAAGCCAATGAGGCACCTCTGACAGAATGACTGTAGAAAATCAAGAACACTGAGACAAATACATGAAACGGCCATGTATGGTCATTAATGACATAAAGGCACAACCATTCAAATGACTTTAACTGAAAAACCTTAAAATACAAAAATACTGTATGTTAGTGATAATCTGCTTTGTAAATGTTATAATTACTGTCAGTGAATGCTACTGCAAGAAATTCAGCTTATTTCACCAGATATGTTTACTGTACTCATGTCAAAATCCATAAATTACATTTAGGAAACACACTGAAATATTACATATTAGAACTTACATTGATATTTGAAGTTAAAATAAGTCTACATTACAAATGCAATACATTCTATTAGTCATTGTGTATTAACTAACAGAAGTAAGAAATAGAATTGGACTAATTCACACAGACAAAAGTGTGAAATGACAATCTTTACAAGGTATGAAATTAGTCCATTGGTATGTTGTCTCATGTGCTGTGGTTTCTCTGAAAACCAGATGTGTCTCCATTATTTTTCAGACTTCCAGTCAACTTGTCCTGTGTGAGTCAAAGAGAAAACAAGCGGTCAGTGCCTATACAGTCAGAAAACAGTATGTACTACAGTATGTGTCTGCTGTTTTGATAAACTCATCTTTACATTTCCAGATTTCCTCAAAAGACTTTAGTGTAGAAGAGTGTATATAGAGAAGTGTGAGTGAAATTACACAGTACACATTTTTTATATCATAACTTGCTGAACCTAAATTCCATTTTTGTTTAATCTGACAGATACAACAATAAGCAGTAAACAGGAATTGCGGAGACCATCAAGGTGTTTTTACCTCATAGTGGGGACACTTATGGTGCGGCTCAGGGTGCTGGGTAGGCAACAGAAAGAAAGGGGTCTTAGCATTGACAAGTTTGACAAGTAACCCATAAAAACAGTGCACAACTAGGAGATGTTCTGAATCTTTTTTACAATGAGAGAGTGAGGTGGCACTCTCTCTTGCCACTTCATTCAAAACTGTTCATCCTAACACAGTAATTGTGTGGATACTGCTGACTCAGCGTCCACACAATTAATATAGGCTGATTTTTATTTAGAATAAATCTACAACTTTGCCCCCAAAATCTATTTTCATAATGTGTTGAAGCCTCTACACACCATAGTCCCACTGCTGAGATCTTCTGAAACAAATAACTGATAGAGTCCGACAGAACGGTGAACAGCAG
>NW_018128075.1:0-1008 GCF_001952655.1 Monopterus albus
CTGCCCAGTTAATCTTTAACTATATCCATTCATTCCTCTGTTTATTCCTGTAGTAATCTGATTATTCACGGAATCAGAATATTGTTTTCTTTTATTTACCAGGGCGTATTTTGTCTTTATGGTGATGCATTAAGGTATTTGTTTTCGTCACATGATAAATCATTAGGTAATTTCATAATTTATTATAATGAGTTAAAATATGCAGTTGCACAGTGTTATAGCCATTTTATATGGGTGTTGAGGAATTTGTTTGTATCTCATGTTCTATTAATTCATAATGTTTTGAGTGTACCACAAAAGAAGACAATCAAAAAAAAGGAGAAGAAGACGGGAGAAGACGCGCGAAGGAGAACGGAAAGAAGGTACGGCAATGGCCGCGGAGGGCATGTGTCTGTGAAGTGTTCAGGGCGAAGGGAAAGTGCTCAGACTCGATCCTCGGCGGATCTGGACAATTGTTCCTGCTCCTACGGACCGCAGAAGAGTTCGGGAGGGACCCACGCTGCGAGGGAGTGAGTGAAACTGTGTTGTCAGAAGACGAGGATTAGAGGGTTGAGCTGAGCTAACGCTAAAGCTAGCGCTGTGGCGTATGTGTGGATTGCTCCGCCGAGAGCCATAGGGAAGCTGACGGGGGTGACGGTATTGCTGCCGGAGACTCAACACTCGCCTGCGTGGGACGACGACAGGGCCGTGGGGTTTCCGGGTGTGGACGGTCTGTGTTCTTGGGCTGGTAAGGAGGAGTTTCATCACACTGGTAGGACTATTGCATTGGATCTGAATGAACACGAACTCCAACGCGCGCCAACACATGCTAGCATAAAGCTCTAAGGATGCACCCAGGTTGACTGTGGGGTTGAAATATTATTTGTTGTTCGAACTGCATAAAACTGTGACCTGTGTTTTGTTTCTTTTAGTTAATACACAAAGTTAAACTGCATTCGGTGTGTGTTTTTCATTTATATACTGTGAAACAGTTTTTGGAAAAATTATCCGTAAGTTACAGGTGACAGA
>NW_018128075.1:1057-1346 GCF_001952655.1 Monopterus albus
AGGGTGAGAACCATACTGAACCCTAGACAAAGTTGTTATACATTGGAATGTCCCTTTGCCAATTTGTGTTATTTGAGCTTGAAGGGGTATATACTAACTAGTCACTCCCTTGCTACAACGAGCCGGGTGGCAAAAGGGTTACATTCCATTTCCATATTTATTCCATCCAGGTGTTCTTTGCTTCTGTCTCACCTCTCCTGATGTATCGGATCGCCTCGGCCTTGCGCTGCACCCCCACACTCTCCCAGTTGTTGGTTCGCTCCAGGTAAAGTGTGGCGATGAGTGGCAG
>NW_018128075.1:8780-42085 GCF_001952655.1 Monopterus albus
ATTATTTTCTTAACAGTTGACATTTTTTACTGAGATGCCTGATTAAATAAAGGCTTTTCAACATAGTCCACCTGGTGCCTGAAGTAGGTTTTCTCATTTTTGTCATTTCTGTTATGGTCCAGCTTCAAGAGCACCTTAAGATTTTCTGGATTTGTTGGATGTTTTTGGATTGTGAGCACAAAGCTTTTTCTCTTTTCCGGCACCGACTGGACGAGATTTAAGGAAATAAAAATAAAACAATGACTTGACAACAGCTTGATCCATTTTGTTTGAATGAATGGTTTTCCTGCCAGTACTGAGTAACTCAAAGTGATTTAACCTTCAGTACCAAACAAAGCACTGCAGGTGGAGCCTCTCACACTGCTAAATTTTAAAGTATACCAGTAGAAGCAGGATGACGATCGACATCGCTTTGTTTGTGCAAAAACATTTGCCCATTTTGTGTTTGCTAAGAGCTGTAAAAGTTGTCATGTCATGCCAGACTGTGTCAGGTTTTGAGAACTGATTACAGACCTTGACTCCCACCTCACCCTCCTCCTCCTCGTCGTCTTCCTCCTCCTCCTACCTGTATGAGGTGATGCGCTGACTGCCAGAACTCCCCACTCTGTGATGCTGTCAGGTAAAACGCTGTCCACATTCTTGGACGCCAACCTGTTGATCAAATCGATGTCTGTTATCACCAGCAAGAAGGTCCGAGGTCACAACAGCAGCTGTTTTAGTAAATGCAGCATAAACATCTGTGTAGCACGGTTGTTTAAATATTGATTTACAGGAAACAAATAAACATACAAATAAGACTTAAAATTGAAAAGAGTGGCTGTAAACTACTATTCTTTAGTGTGTCTTTTTAGAATTACAGATGGACTTTCTAATGTTTCAACATACATCTTGCAATTCTTAGGTCGACTGCTGCATTTCACAATGTAAACAAGGTCATGCCACACATACATTAGTACAGAACATGAATGTTTGTGTGCACATGCACACGTACAGGACAGGGCAACACAGATCAGTGTGTGTTTGGTTACCACAGGTGAACAGAGTCAGCTCTGTTGACTCGGAGCCGTTTGTTCAGCCGTTATCACTGACCAAACACAGCACGATGCAACCCAGAGAATTTCTACAGTTACTTTCTGTCCGATATGATGAAACGGTCGTGTCCTTCTATTTGTTAGGCAGCGTAACCGAACGTCAGTGGCTGGACAGATTCTTTTCTGTCTGATACCTAAATGTCCCTAGATAAATTCTGGTCATATTTTTTAGCTTTTATTTAATTATTTTTTTTACCTTTTTACCATATTTTCATGCCAATTCCCAACCAATTTTTCTCTGCAACAACCTAAGAGATTAGAAAACTGTACTAATATAGATCAAATCTAACAGGCAACTCTGTCGCACCAGATGAGGTTTTATTAATCCAGTGAGACTGTTCTGTCTCTGATGCAGCTTCTACTCCACTTACCCGTCTCTGTCTGCATGGTTGGGCAGGATAACATCTGTCCACAGCCAAGACTCATAGAACTTGGAACGCAAATACACCTGAGTCTCATCCAGGTACTCCTCCTCCTCCTCCTCCTCCTGTACTGCCACAGACAAATATCTCTCTTCTACTCTGCGTTCCACTGTATGGAGCATGTGCAGTCCACCTCCACCCAGTCCAGGTTGTGCAGACACTCCAACTCGATGAAGTCGTACACGTTCTCCAGGTATTCCTGACAACCCAGGTAATTCACATTTTAGTTCAAAATCTATATGGAGACATTTATATATGAATAGAAGGTCTTCATCTTATTCCACATCTCTTATTAGATAAGGCTCGTATATATCAGTCAAGGAGCTGTTCACATGTCTGCACCCACACATACGAATTCCCAAAGGTGCCTGGTGGAGGTCTCTTGTAAACACACATAAGCTGTTTACATTTACTGTTTCATGTCCCCCTGAGGATGAATTGTAATAACAGACTGTCCTGTGATTATTTATCTAGCGCCAAAAATTTAAGTTATGTTTTGGGCACATTTTGCCTTTATTTTGTAAGTGGGTCATGTAACAGTGGACAAGGGAGACAGAGACAGGGAGCAGGGGGGAGACCTGTGACAAATGTCGGCGCCTGGGCTCAAACTACAGATGTCGTGCACGCACTGCACATGTGTATATTGTGCACCGAACAGTAAACATTTGGTTATTGGGGCGTCTCCTCAGGTCAAATTTTAATTTCTTCAACACTTTGATCAAGTACCCGAAATACTAACGATACTCCCGCCATCTGCAGCTGTATATTGTGTTTAGTGATGATCAGCAAATGTAGCATCACTCCAAACCAACAACACAACAGGTAAACATTATACCACAGCATTTCAAAGCTATTTCTTAAAATGTTTTCAGATATAATGCAAGTTAAAAATTAAACAGAATGCAAAAGATAAAGTTCAGGAACAGTAAGTACTCAGGCCAAGTGTGTAGCAGGGGCCATGCGCCAACGCACCGACATGCAGGAATGGAGTAGTGGATCTGGGTGGAGGTGAGGTTGTGGTCATGGGTGGTGGGGTGGTGGGAATCTCTGTGTTAAACTCCTGGTCTCTGTAGGTGGCGCAGCAGTAGCGGAAAGCCCGAATGCACTCCCAGCCCTCAGTGATGTAGAGGGAGCGTCGCATACAGGAGTACGGCGTGGGGATCTCCCGAAGGCTGTCCTTACAGCAGCGGTGCTGCAGCTTCTCCTTGTAGTGGCTCTCTGGAGGCGTGTGGGGTGGAGACATCAATATTAGTAATAAAGTAATCAATAGTTTCTTCTCAACAATTAATTATGGTGTCATTTACTGTATGACTCACTATCAGCACACGCCACTGACCATGTCAGTGCTTGCTCAAGGGGGATTTATTGGGTTTTTCCTCTATAATAATAATAATTTACTCTGTAAAGTGTCCTGAGACAACTTTTGTTGTGTTTTGGCGCTATACAAATAAAACTGAATTGAACTGAACACAACCTGCCAAGCCCCAGACAGACAAAGTTGATGACCAGCAGGTTAAGAAAGTAGAAAAACTTGCAGCTAAAGAGACAGATTGTTTTTCTTTTTAGATCTAAATAAGCTAAAAAGATAACACCTATATTCACCAGGTGGCCTGAAACATGGCTCCAAATAATTGTTGATGTTGCTGACACATTTGCCACAATACCTTTCTAACTTTTTTAATGCTAAATGCCTCTGGAGCCAATCCCAGCTGACATTAGGCGGGGTCCACACTGGACAGGTTGCCAGTCAAGAGTCTCCAGTCAACCTAAGCTGCTTGTCTCTGGACTTTGGGAGGAAGCCGGTGTACCCGGAGAGAACCCACGCAGGCACAGGGGCAACATGTAGACTCCACACAGAAAGGCGGTAGCTTGAACCCAGAGGCCACAGCTTTAACTGCTGCGTCACCATGCCACCAACCCTCTGTGATGAGAGGACACTCACCCAGCTGGGCTTTACGCTGCAACTGTTCAGCAGAGCGCCTCCTCCTGGCACTGCCTGAACACTGCAGGGCTGAGGATAAGAGAAAAGAGGAGATGAGAGAGGAAAGGATAACAAATTTGAGTATGGGAAGTAAATGAATGCATATAGTCAAGATATTAAATAAAGGCACAAGGTAACTGCAATCACCAGGAAGCTATCAAATACCAGCATTATACTGGCTGGACATATGAGTCCCTGTTTGTCACATTGGCTTTGGGTCGTGAGGCCTCATAGCTGTGACTCTGTCAGAAATGACCCCTGGCAAATTAACCTGTACCATACAGGAGAACCTGCAGTTCAGCACAAGCCTAATACACAACAGTAATATGCGGTACATAGAATGACATTTAGAGATGACATGTGAAGTCCTACTTAAATTTTTTTATTTAAATTAGTAAATTTTGTACTAATTATTCATTCAACTGCAAGATGTTAAGATTTAAGATGTTTAGTTTATCTAATAAATGCATTAATCAATAAAAACTGTCACAATGACCTGATGAGTAAACCTCTTATGTTTGCTCAAGCACATGAGTTAATCCTGTAAATTAAACTTGAGTTCTGCTCAGCGGCCTCAGTGGAGAAGCCAGAAGACGTGGACGACTTCTGCCTCCTTGTTTAGTCCTTTGTTATATTTTTGACAGTAACATAGCAGCTGAAATTCTCCTAACACAAGGGGGTGGGTACTTTGTCTGATTGGGGTTTTGTGCCCGGTGCTGGAGTGAAAGAGCAGTCCTGCATCTGTGAACACCCCCATGGCGTTCATGCCTCCCCCTCGGGTGCAGCCGATGTCACTGTGCTCCACCACGTCCCAGATCTAAGCAACCAAGATGAGGAGACATCAGGTTTTTACAGCTCTGTGTCTGAGTTTCAGTACAGCACTTTGTAAAGACAGGTGGTTTATGGTATAGAACAACAAACAACCTGTTGACGTGTGACACCAGCTTCTACTATTAACTACGTGTCAATGCATCACTTCTGAATTAATAGACTAATTTATAATGAAAGCCTTAAACAGAACAGATTCTACATGTATCCTTTTTCAGTTTCAATGCAGTGGATGTTGTTGTAACACACAGAAACACACACCTTCCTCTGGGTGAGTCTGTCCCTGCTGAGCAGGTAGACAGCGTTGTCCACAGCCACCAGGCTGACCTTTGCCCCCGGGTCACCTCTGACCCTAAAGCTAAAGCCCTTCCCAGGTGTGTAGTCTCGGTATTTTTCGCCCACTGGTCCAACTTTCAGCTATAGGGGAGAAAGAAAGACAAACAACATTTGATGACTGAGGAAAGTGTCATGTTTCAGGCCAGGACTGGCAAACCTCAAAAAATTATGCAAATAGTCAAACAAAAAAGATTTGAAGAGTAAATCAGATTTTAAGAATAAGGTTAACAAGGAAGGTGTTTCCTTGTTTCTTTCTGCAGTAGGACGGTGTGTGTGGGACTGAGTTAAGATCAATAACAGTGTGTGTGTTCACAGTAATGACGGAACATGTCCCATCTGATGCAACAGCGTGATGTTTGTTTTAAAAGTTGTTTAACCGATGAAGCTCTGTGGCTCAGAGGATTCATTTACTGTATATCAGGCTTCAGATGTACAGATGACACTTGGTAGTAGGATACATTCACTGTTGGTTTTGGTCTTTTCATGGTATGTGTTGATTATAAGGAAAACACACAATACTGACAGCTTTATCCTTTAAGCCTCGCAGGGTGAACAGAGCCTGACTTTTATTGTCACACACACACACCGTGTGTTGCTGTGATTACTTTGTCAGTAACCTTTCCAAACTCTGCCAGTGACCTCTGAGGCCAAGCTGAGTACTGACCCCTCCAACACAGGAATCTGCCACATCAATCCAGATGGAGTCTGACACCACCTCCTCATGCCTCTCCCAGGGGATGCTGTAGAAAGCCACAAAACGGAACGATGGCATCATCTCCGCGGTGACTGCCAGTCTGACGCTGGTGACATCCTGACCAGTCGCATCCACGTGCCCAGCGTTCATGATTTTGCCCTTACTGAGCACCTGAGACAGTCCAGAAAGGGAGCCACTCATGGTTAATACTTCTTGTTTGTCTCTCCTCAGATTTTGTGTTTCTTGATTGTTCTACTTTTAGCTTCTGTGTTTTTAATTCCATGTGCATTGGAAATGTGATGTGGTGCTCTCGTCTCACCAGGTAGGTAATTTGTTTGATGAGGTCTCTGTGTGTCTGGTCTGCAACAGCGATGATGAGCCTTAGGGGTAGTATGTCTCCTACAGACACTGTGTTGACCCCTGTGGAGATGTACAGGTAGTTTTGCTGGTGGTGGCTGAAGGCGATGTACGGCTGAACAGTGACCTGCTGTCTGGCCTGCTGCTCTAGTCTCAGGTCGGCCTGAACCGTCTCAGCCTGGGAAACAATAAAACAAATTCAGTTTGTGACAGTTTTGCCTTCATAAATCCAAAGAGATGCCCTGTTGTTCGCTGTCACATGGATAGAAAACATAGAAAATAGCTACATGGCGTCACATCTATATAAAATGATTTATTTCTGGAGTTTCAAAATTGAGTTACCAATAAATTGTATGTACTTTGTTCTTTCAGGCTCCAGGTCCAGACTGTCAAACAGGAAGTGGGAGATTCCAAGTGTTTCTATAGGGGAGGTCTTTGGACCTAACCATACTGAATACAGTGGAAGGATTCATGGTTTTCAGGTCATAGATTAAATTTAGGGTTGGTGATTTCAGAAGCGTTTTTATTACATTTATTGAAATTCTTTTTCCATCCCAATGGCAATGACTAAATTAAATGCACTGACAGCATAAAAATAATCTGCATTATCTGTAGCAACAGCAGGGCTGAAAAAAGCCTGACCAGTAATTTTACTCAGTCTGAGCAAAACCACTGGACGGCCTACATGCTTGTCAGCCGAACGTCCTACTTGCATGCACTCTACCCTTGCACCCTTGGAGCCAAGAGTCTCCCATGAGGCCAGGCAGGCCGATATGTTACAGGAAAGAACCACTGCAGCCCAGTATAAACAGTCTGTTTGAAGTCCACTTCCCACAGCATGAGACCTTAGTTTTAGATCTATGCTCATCCAGCTGCAGGTGGGTAGAAGCTCTGTGACTGAAAGCAGCATGCAGTGATACTAACAGTGATGGTTTGTGGTTGTTGATCCTTGGGCATGTTGACGGTGGCCCTGACAGTGCCAGAGGTGACAACCAGCGGTGAGTCCAGAAAATTCAGCTTGATGGGGACGTTACGGCTCAGGGAGCCATCGTGGTGACTAACCTGGATCTAGGAAAAATGTCTACATGTTACCATTTTTGACTCACAGTGACTAAACTCAGAACACAAAATCACAGGACCCAGAGTATATCTGATGTCTGGTATTTGATTTTACTGGTCATCCCAAAAAAAAAAACAAAAGAATATCCGGTTTCTTACTGTGACGTCAAAGGGTAGGCCTGGTTTGAAGTACTTCGGTATGTCTTTGAAGGATACAACGTAGGGAGACTTCACAATTTTAATCCCGGTCTTTTCAGCTTCAACTAGGTCACTGCCTGTACCAGGAGAAAAACCAGAATCAAACAGCAGCAACACTAATGTCATGAACTAGACTCTAAGGTTCTCTACATTTTTTCTGATTTTTCACAGTTCCAGAAGAAATATTGCAGAATTTTAAAACATTTATTGGGTAAAACTAACAATTTTAATGCAGTTTTTATTTGTAACAGCTTCGGATGTCAGCTCAACAGGACTTCTACTTTCAGACATAAAATAACAGCTGCCAGTTTCAAGCTCAGTGCCGTTTTGTGTTTTTTCACAAGGTCGACTTTTCTCCTGTTGTTGTGATAAAGGAAAGAGTCAAAGTTTATGATGACTTCAGTTTATTCAGGAGGCTAAAGAGCATGTTGATGCACATCTAACCACAGGCTACATTTCAAAACCAGATCTGCACAGATGATGCCACTGATCCTTTCTGTCGGGGCGATAAAATAAACTCTGTCCTGATTATAACATGAAGAGTTTGGTCTTACTGAGCTGTGATACAGAAAAACCAACAAACCTTGATTTGGCTAATATGATTAGAGGCAGCAGCACTAAACAGCCCACATCACCATTTGTTCACACTCATCACATAGCATCTTATGTCCTGGCTTGTTCCCTACAGTCTCCATTTGTTGTTCTTTATGTGTGCTTACCTGACTTGGTGAGCACAGACGCCTTGACGTACACAGAGTTGCCCACCAAAGATCGAATGTTGGGGTAAGCTCTCTTGATCTCCTCCACACTGAGCCTGGCGACTCCTCCGTCCAGCTGCAACAGAACAAGAGCGCAGTCATTTTACGAACCATTTGACAAATACGTTGAACGACGTGCGTGGACCTCCCCAACAAATGTCTTTACATCAGGTATGTAGGCTGATTTAATGCTCCAAAAACCGTGTTTATCCAGACCAAGAATAAACAAACATTTTGGAGCATTTAGTCAGTGTGTGATAGGGATGGAATGACGTTGTGTTTTTTCTCTATACACAATACGGTGTGTACGATTCAATTCAATCATGATAGAAGTAAAAATTCAGTGACAACAATGTATGAATAGCTCAGGAACATTTGTACTTTTTTCTTCTTTCTATGTAAAGAACAACCATATATACCAACTACATCTTATTTACAAAACATATGAGGTCCCTGGTGTATGGAGGCCGCGCGATACATATCGCTAGATAAAACAATATATATAGTGACGTTTTTGTATCGCGATATATTGATTTTCGATATATCATCCCATCCCTAGTGTGCAGGCTCTTTTTACTTCACCAAACATTTGACAGAAATAAGGGTAATTTTGCCACCATTACAAGTTATTACATAGCTCACAGGTACTGCAGAAAGATGGCACATATTTAGCTGGGGCAGTGACTTACATCTGACACCTGCTTCACTGAAGGCAACCTTCTCATCTCTTTGTTGATCTTCACTCCAAACACCACATAGGCCGTCCCTTGAACTTGCTCCCCATATAGGTACCTGAAACACCACAGCAGTGGTTAGTCAGCAGTCAGTGGTCTTCATTCATTTTTGTGGTCATAGTTTTGGTGTGGGGATCTTGCACAAAACATTTTGCATCTACTGACATCTTCAGTTGCTAAAAGAGGGTTGGGTCATGGTTTTAGAGTTAAGGATAGGATAAGGATTGTGCTAAACTAAGCACAGGATGCGTAGGATTTGGCACATAGAGTTACTATGATAGTCAACTAGAGCAACAGTCAAATTTCAATCAGAGAGACTAATCATGAGATTAGGTTTACTTTACTATGTTAGTGAGGGATAAGAGTCAAATAAGTGTGTGTTTCTGTGTGAGTATCTCAGACCAACCTGGCTGAGATCTCTACTTCCAGCTCAGTGTCATCCAGGCTGAGAAAGGACTTCCTGGGAGTCAAGGTAACATTGAAAGCAGGAAGCACTGAAACACAACACACCATAAAAGTAAATCATAACTATTACACTGCAGGTGTATACCTCCTCAATTAAATGATTTAAAGTGTGAAAGCTGTTACTGATGTTACTGGCAAAGTGTGCACAGTGTAACTTCACCTACCATATTTCTTCACCTCAAATTGGGAGGTGAACGTGTTCTGCTGCCAGTGGTCAAACTTCGCAGTCACCAACCACGTTCCTTCACTGCCGTACATTCAGCCATATTAGAGAAAAGCTGTCTGAATGCTGCCCATTCTCATGAAGTTAAAAGTCATAGAAGTTACTGAGGTGGAGATTTTATAAAGCTGAAAAACCTCAAGGAATCAGCATGTGTCCTTTTGCCTCCAGTAAAGCCTCATCCTGATAATCCTGGATCTTAATGGATCTGCATTTTACTTTAACTTATTGCTTTTAAAATAAATCTTTTTAATATCTTGGGGAATGTGATTGTGCTGGATGTATAATAAGCAAGATGCTGGTGCAAAAGTAGGTGAATGCAAAAATTCTCTTGGCACCGGAAGGTGTTGAAAAATGAATTGATCTTACTTGACAATTTCAGGGAGAGGAAATGTGTCTGGGAAGACTCCATTGACAGCTCTACTCCTAAAGATCTGTTTAACCACCACACCGTCTGGATTCTGAAACAAGCAGACACAAAAATGTGTTTTCTGAGCTAACAAAGCCTCATCAACAGGATGTCAACGAAATATTTCTACAACCCACTGTGTCTGCAAACTTGTTGCACTGTACCTCCCCCAAAGTATAAAACATTTATAGTAAGACATCATATTTAATATGGCTGCATCTAAGGATTATTATCAATTAATTTATTAAATATTAAATTTGAAAATACTGAAAAAAAGTGCCCAAACATTTCTGAAACACCAAGTCTTCAAATGTCTTGTTTTGTCTGAGCAACAGTTTAAAACCCAAAGATAGTCATTTTAAAATAAGAGAAAACAGAGAAAAGCACCGAATTCTGTCATTATCAGAATAGTTGCCAATTCTTTCCTAATCGTTTACTCTTTTACCTTGATGTCTATTGTGATGGAGCTGTCAAAGGCCTTAAACGATGGAGAGGACACAAAGGCTCTGAACCGAACTGGAGAAGAAGAAACAGACAAAAGAGCAGGTGAAAAACATTCGAAATGAAAACTTTCATTTCTTGTAAATCAAACAAACACCGCTGATACCTCTGTCTACAAGTTGCATCATCCTTCTTAGTACTAGTACCACTTATATTAGTACTGTTTCTAGTTCTCACCAGTATCTCCGGGGTTGTAGATGGGTTTGTCGGTCTGGATGAAGATGTACCCAGAATGAAAGGACACCATCAGTTCCCTCTCCTCAGAGTGGAAGCCCATAAAGGTCACGTTCAGATACACAAACTTGTTCTTTTTCTCTTCACGATTCAGCTGATCCGAGGGAAGCTGGAACAAAATGAGATGGAGAAGCAGGATGACTTGTATTGTCTGCACAATTCACAGGGTTGCCATAATCTCTCTGGGATTATCTGTTAACACAAAAGAACAAGGGTTAGAGAACTCATCCCTTTCAGTTAATATGTTTTTATAGCATCACAGCATAAATGGTGACATTCTCCCAACGTATATTTGGCCCCCACGCTATGTCGCCTGGATGTAGTGCACACATATTTTGGTTCACTGCAACATGTAGCCTAAGTAATCACACAGTACAGACTCAAATAAAAATCACTGACCTGTGACTGTGTGTAAACTCTGAATGAATGTATTATTTCATGTTTGCCATGGTTACTGTTTATTGTTACTGTCATAGCAGACATGTCAAATTTGCTGTGACAAGAAATCCCTAAGCGCAGCTGTTTATTATTATTATCACTCATTGTTGTCTATGTAGGGAGCTCATTTAAATAACTTCTGTTATCTCAATATATGATGAGTGTAGTATTATTAGAATACATCACCCAAGTGTATATATATATCTCCTCCTAATTCTCACTTTCAGTGTCATCTTTAGCTTATTTATAGGGAGCTGGTGACCATGCAAAGCCATTAGTGTTGTAGGCTGGTCTTCTTAAAATAGCCTGGATGATAAAACAGTCACCTGTATAGCCTTGAGAGTACAGAATCCATTTTCCCGACTGAGTGTGACAGAGTCCTCAAGCAGCCTAACGGTCTTACTGAAGTCCTGGATGAGGATGGAGACGGTGACAGGGTCGGACACGCCGTCTGCTTGTAGGTAGATGTTCTCCTGGGTGTCTGTCTTTAGCAGGTCTGGAGTCAGCAGCTTGAACCTGTAGGACCACACCACAACATGAGGCAGATGAAGTTCAAGATATTTATAGGCTACATTTTTCAATAATAGATCAATATTTACACTGGTTTAAAGACATCTGTGTGTCCCCTTCAGCACTACCACTATTAAAATAAAATGCCAATACTCTCCTGGAAGTGCAGAAAAGGCTTTAACATCTGCATTTAGCTTTATATGCCAGGAAGTAAACATCACATTAAATATATGCTAATAGATTTAAAGAAACAGCTAAAAGAATTACATTGATTTTTTTTTTTAATTCTGAGATATTATTTTGTGTATCTTTTCAGGGGAAGGGGAACATGGGCTCAATATCTCAGATCCTGAATAACGCTACTACTATTAGATCCCAACTAAAGCTACTATTACCACTAAAAACAAGCAACAATACTTAAATGTTTGGTTGTGAAAAGCAAGTAGAGAAAGAGGGAGAACTGAGGAGTGATGTCAGAAATCTACATCCCTACAACTGAGGCTTGACAGTATATGGTCTAGAGAAGAACTGAACTCATGCATCAAGTAGTAATACAGCTTGGTTTGACTGGTGTATTAAAGGATGGAAGGCTGGGTATTTGAGTAGCAACTGTACCTCGGAGAAAAACTAATTGTGTCATCAGGCTTCTGTGTGCTGCAAGTAAACAAGACAGTATTGATTCAGTCATTACACATCAGAGCACAGTGAGGCAGAGGTAAAAGGAACAGTGTGTGATAGGTCACATGGTTATTAGCTTCAGCATGGTCACTACTAAAAATTAAAACAAGGAGAGAACCAACAAAGATAACATTATTATGGGTTTTACTAGAGAAAGTCTCATTGTTTTCTTTTTTTAAAGACATGCCACCATAACAATAATGTTTCTATAGCTGAAAACACTATATTTATAATTCATACGGTTGTTTGTGAATGTTTTAATTCTACTTTTCAATACAAAGCACTGCAAAAACAGGCAAGCAGCAGTTCATGAATGCACACACACAGTCAACAGAAAGTGGAGAAGTAAAACAGCCTACCGTCGTCTATGCTCACTTTGTCCATTGGAGTAGCAGAGAAGCACGAGAAATAAAATGCTGTGCAGCGTCCACTGGCCCATCTCGACGGAGCAGGAGTCTCAGTGGACTGTGGCCCCTGGAGAGACACTCAACTACTCTAGCAGACTCCCAGACCCCTCCTATGTCTGCAGCCAAACAAACCAACTGCAGCCCTGCTGGACAACAAGTCGAGTCCTGGTGTGGACCACAGGGACCCGCATTACCATGTAGAAACATTTCACAGTGAACCACTGGATTTGGATTCTTCAGACAGAAATCAATGTGTTTTTTCCAGTTATGCTTAAAGTTTGGCCCAGAACAAGGCTCACCATCACTAACTGCAGTTAGCATACAAAACACACAGTGCAGGGCTGGCCATTTGAAAAGCTACATCAAACCCTGTGAAGTCAAACTGTCGCTAGAGACTTGCTTCTGACAAACCCATTTCAAGTCCAGCATGTTTTCTGAAAATGTTTTAAAGATTTGTGTTGTGAGCAAGTGTCCAAAGGTCTCGGTGCTACCTGCAATCAGCAGTGACGCTTTAGGGCCATTGGCAAAAAAAATTCATTAAAAAAAAAAGGTATAAACCAGCACTTTACAAAGAAGGCTCTTTACAAAACATTACATTTAACCATTCAGGATTTTGTGGTACTTGGCAAAAATGGACTATTTTATTGTAAACTATTTCTTTTACCCCAGAAATGAATAACAAAGTCCTGTCAAATATAATTTTGCTTAAAACAAAAGGCTACTGTGCCAGTGATTACTGTGGTCATTACTCTGAACCACTGCTTAATGGAAAACCTGATCAGCAATGATTTTCTTTCAGAACGGTTTCTGCTACATGGCTGCCTTATTCACTGATCCCAGATCTGTGTCCAATGGTGAAGGGGCCATTCACAAATTCCACTACAGCTGGGCTGGGTCTTGAACCCAAACACATCAAAACAACAAACAAAGGTTTTAACAGATTTCACATTTAATTTGACAAGGATTCTCACACTTCTGTCACTAGAAAACAGAAACTTAATCAAACCAAATATCTTAAGCTGTGTTTGCACGAGGCCAGTGTAATGCCTGAAAACACTGTGACGTCACCCTGTCATCACCGCTGCGTTCTGCAGGCCACAGTGTTTACAATTAAAAATCTGATTTCTGGTTTTTGTTTAGAAGATTTCTAATGTGACTGGATTTATGAGTTCACCACTGTCTGTCAACAAGTGAAACATGTTATAGCAGATACAGCTGTGATGAACATCTGCACCTAGTTTTACTTTATGGCCTTCGTTCAGTGAAAGCAGAACCTGTCCCATTCGGCTTTTCCATAGAGAGCGCTCTCACTGTCCAGGGTCTCAATCTGAGTCGCTGTAGTCTGCCACCAGTGATGTGACTGCTCCTCTGCTTGGGTCCTGCTCCTTCTCTCTGTCAAAGTCCTCAGACATCATCAGTCCTTTAGCCACATCCTCTGTGGTTTTAACACTGCCATGTGTCTCTGCTACTTCCTGACCCGATGGTGTTGGTCTATCAGCTATATCAGCATCTTCCACTGTCAGAGTGACCGCTGAAATCTCTCCATCACACGCGTTGACTTCAGGGTCCGACTTTCTGTGGGTGAAGGTGGCGCTGGGTTCGCTTTTGATTCCCGGTCCTCCTGTGCGTTTGCGGACCAGCGGACTGTGTGAGGAGCCAAGAGCTTTGGCCACCGCTGCTTCCTTCCCCTGCAGGCCCAGCTTATGGAGCAAAGTTCCCGCAGCACCCCCTGGTGTGGCTGAGGTGGACTGAAACCACGAACGAGACGAGATCTCTTTCCTTTTGCTGTGCTGCTTGTCCTCATAGGCTGAGAAGGAAGGAGGAGAAAACTTTAAAGAAGTCCAGTTATGAGAATTCTGACTCTGCTCTTTGCAAAGATATGTTTTCATGTTAGTGTGTCTTTTTGTTAGCTAGCGGGATATCACAAAACCTTGTTGACAAATCTCTATGAGATTGTAGCATTTCACTCAAGCTTTTCATAGAAAGCTGCTCTACCTCAGGTGAAACACTGAATTAGTAGAGATACAGCTGTCAGGGTTCAAGTCAAATGACTTTAGTAAATAACTTTTTCCCCCAGTTGATTTTACAGGTACAGGGCTCCAGACTGGGAGTGATCAGTCACATTTATTTAAGGTGCGACTGACTTTTTTCAAAGGCCACAGGCTGTGCACGAATGACTGCTCTCCACAATAATATGTTTGCAACTTTTATCTCCAGGTCTGTCAATCGCCTGCCTCATGAAGCAGACACTTCATATCTATCAAATGTGTCCATCAACGCTGACTCCGAGACATACGTATCATCCCTGTTAGCCTGGAGCCCTGAGGTAAATAGTGAATCAGTGTGTGTGTGTTTGTGTGTGATCAGTCACTTACAGTCAGGTGCCTGATAGGTGAGCAGTGCTGCCAGTTTCTTGTCCTCTTCCTTCTCTGGCAGCAGTGGGATAGACAGGTTGGTCCTCATCCTCACTGTATTGTCCTTCTCTTCTTGCTCAGCCAGAACTTTCTTCTCCGTCTGCACCGCCAATTAAAAACAGAGTCTCAATGCTAGAACACAATGTCAAACCATGTCAAGGTTTAGTTTTTCCATAAGCCTCTCCTTACTCCCAGTGGACAGAGGGTGATATGAGAGAATGTTGGACATGGAACAATATACAGTTGACTGTACTAGACAACGCACATTAGAAAAATACAGAGGGGCTCCAAGTTCACACAAATCCTTTTATTTTATCACTGCAAACTGGAATTCCTAAAAAAAGAAATCTACCTAAATCTACCAGAGTTAGTAACAATATTTCAGAAAGCTTTGTTTTCCTCATCACTACACAGAGGTCTTACCCTGAACTTCCTGCGGAGGGTGCTGTTGAGATGGAAGTCATCCTTCCATCCAGACTGGTAGTCCTGGATCTCGGACAGAGACGGCAGAGCCTTTGTGAGCTTCTCCTTGTCTTTCCCACCATGATCCAGCTTGTACATTGGATCTGTCTCCAGCTTCTCCTTCTCTGTCCGCTCTACACACAGACAGCCAAGAGAGAACAAGAAACCAAAAAAAAAATTAGGTAAGGACTAATGTCCTTGTGTATAATAATCAATCCTTAATTGAAAAAAATCTGCTTCCTCTAGGATCTGATGACAAAGATATCTTTGCAGTTTCACATGGGCTGACACTTCATGATCAAAAGAAAAGCCTTTTCTGCCCATGTAGCACCATCAAAAACCAGTATACAGTATGCAAGTAAACTGAGCAGCCATGTTTTTATTAGATAAACAACATAAATGCCTTACCTGTGGTGAGGATCTGCTCATTTTCAGCCATGTCCCAGCGTTCCTCCTTCCTGCGTGCACCGCTCACTATCACATAGTCACAGGTCGCCGGATCTGTCTGCATCTCAATGTAGTTGACACACAGGTGGCACTTCATCCTAAACCTGGTCAAGGAGAGAAAAAAAAAGATGCAAATGTGTTAAGTTCTTCATTTTAACGTCAGATTTAAGTCACTTTGTCAGAAAGGTTCATGATGACGTTCTGCTGTATGAGGAGCTACTGGAAGCTGCAACACAGAGCTCAGATTCATGCCAGCGCTGTTTACCTGTAGATTGGCGTGGTGTAGTAATTCCCCACTTTTTTCTTCTCAGCATTGTAACGGACCCCTGCACAAACAAAACACCAGGGTTATGGAAATTATTTTAAAAAAGCACAGTATCAGACACAGCTTGACTAAATGGGTCGTGTTTCTCTCCACACTTACCCATGCCAATGTGATTTTTGCAGCCATCACACCAGATGTTGTAGGGCATCTCAAACCTTTAACAAAACAAACCCCTTGATGATGCTAAAAGCTACATTGTGCCATTTGTGCCTAGCGTCTGCTTTTATACATAAAATGTAAGTTCTTAACCACAGGAAAGTAAAGAATGTCTTGTATAATAATATTAGCAATGATAACAAATAAATATACCACATCTAATTACATGTGGTACAAATAGTAGTACATTTCAGTTTCGCTATCCTACCAGTGTGTACTAACCTGATAATGAGGATGCCCTGAGACAGTTTCCTGGCTCTCTCCCGCAGTGCGTGAGTATTATGGTAGCCATTGAGGGATCCATGCTAAAGACAAGAAATGATGAAGATGCAAGTCAGCATGTAAACACAAAAGCGGAATCAAAAAGATCAGCACCTTCTGGTTTGTGTGATCATACACACCTTGGCTGGATCAAAATCTGGAGGGTAGTATTTGTTTGTTCCTTTTCTTTCACCCTGTCAAGAAAACAGGATAGTACACGACTTTGTTAGTAAAGAGGATAAGTTGAGTATTTAAACATGTACTGTTATAACTATGTGTATAACGACAGCAGGTTCAGATCATGGCTTACCATAGCGACGACTGGATCTCCACCCCTTTCCACCAAAAAATAAAAATATAAAATCATGTCACTGACACCACAGAGCAATGCTAACAGTTTACATGTAAACAGAGATAACTCAGCCGATGCTATAATGCTTTATTCAGATTCTGCTCTGCAGCTCATTTACCTTGGCTGTCAAGAGAAAGGCAACAACTTTAACACTGCACTAACACACATTAATGTTAATTATTTAACCATAGGTACAGTCAGTACGGAAATTATCCAGGCTGTTTCAAGCTTTCCACACTTTGTGGCTTTTTGGCGTGTTTTGTAAATTTATTAAAAGTAAAAGACTGAAATATGTCATTTACACAAGTATTCAGTACCTTTGTTATGACACTTCAGCTTTGGTGCATCCTACCTCCCATCCAACCTGGCTGACTTTGTAAACCTCTGCCAAAAACAATGGAAGAAATGTCCAAAACAAAGGTGCCAAGCTTGTAGCTTCATTCTCAAGAAGACCTGAAGATGTCATCGGTGCCAAAGGTGTTTTAACCAAGTGCTAAGTGAAGGGTCTGAATATTTATGTTAACGGGATATTTCAGTCTATTTCAATAAATTTTCAAGATGCTAAACTAGCTTTGCGTCATGATATGCTGATATGATACGTAACGTTAGCTATGAGCTAATGTTAGCGCTTACTTTTTTCTATATTTGAAAACAGCAAACTGATCTAACTATATCTAACGTTAACTTGTGAATTTGGCATGTCATCAAGCATTTAACTTGCTGGTTAACTTCACCAATAACCACGTCAAACCTGACACCCTAACAATTCCCACCTAACCTAACGCTCAGGTTATTTTACAAGTTATTTCCCAACATTAAACTGATGGATTTTTGCGTGGAGTTTGGTGTGACGTCCAGATAGGAACGCATCACAGCTACAAGCTGGCTAACATTAGCAATATGTACCGTTACTATCCTCTTCGTGCAAATATAAACGGAGTTTAACCAAAATGACAACTGCAAATAAAACAGTTTACTCTTAGGTACAGATAAAAATTAAAAAAATACTTACAAGAGCTTTTCTCTTGTAGCTGCAAAAACGACCCACAAACCACGGGGCCGATGGGTAATGTTTACACGGAAGTAGCGTCAGCCGAACAGTATTGTGGGAAGGACCGGTGACAGGATAGAGAAAACGTGCTTTGCCGTCGAGCTGGATTCAGTTTTATTTGTCGATGCTACACAGATGGAAACTAAACCGGAGCCGCACAAACGTTACATTTGCTCGTTTCCCAACTGTTCGGCGGCTTATAACAAACAGTGGAAACTGGACGCTCATCTGTGTAAACACACTGGAGTGAGGCCCTACGCGTGTGAGTACGATGGCTGTGATAAGTCATTCTGTAGCCCTTATCACCTGGCAAGACATCAGCTCAGTCACAGCGGTGTGAAGCCTTTTCAGTGCACCGTGGATGGCTGCACGGAGGCCTTCACCACCAACGCCAACCGGGCCAGGCACATTAGCCGCATTCACACTCATGAACACAAGAAGTACGTTTGTAAGTTTGAGGGCTGTGGGCTGGAGTTCAGGAAGCACAAACAGCTGAAGTCCCATGTGTGTGAGCAGCACTCCCAGCTGCCCCTTTACCAGTGCACTTATGAAGGCTGCCAGATGCGATTCACCTACCCCAGCAAGGTGAAGCGACATGAGAAGGTGCACAGAGGATACCCCTGCAAGGAGGAGGGCTGCACCTTCTCAGGAAAGACCTGGACTGAGTACCTGAAGCACAGGAGGGAACAGCACCGGGTCGTCCTGAGGTGCGACAGGTGCAGCAGGGTGTTCAGGGACTCGTCATCCCTGCAGCAGCATCAGCAAGTCCACTCAGAGATGCGAGTGGTCTTCAGGTGTCCCAGGGAGAGCTGTAACAGGTCATTCACCACGACCTTCAACCTTCAGAGTCACATCAACTCCTTCCACGAGGAGCTGCGGCCCTTCGCCTGTACCCACACCGGCTGCAGGAAGACCTTCAGCATGAAACAGAGCCTCGAGCGTCACAGCATCGTCCATGACCCAGAGAGGAAGAAGCTGAACATGACAAGACCGAAACGATCGCTTGCTTCCAGGTTAAGCGGTTACAACGAAAGAAAGAGGGTGGCCTGCAAAAAGAGGAGGAACCCTGAGTCACAGAGGGTGTCCGCTGAGAGGACGACTGATCCAGCTGGTCCTACTGAGCTGGTGTCCCTGCTGCAGGACTCATCCTTCCTGTGCAGCCCTGCTGTGGACACACTCCACCTTTAACAGTGTAGAGGAATACACACCAGCACTATAAGGACAGCATGTACTTGATAAGAGCATTTGTAATGTACTGTTATTTCTAACTTGGTTAGTGGAAGTCTTGATATGTAAAGGTTTGTCTGCTCCTGTTAAGTCACCTTCCAAGAGTCGGAACATTTGGGCACTGGGGCTGTTTGGTTTGGTAGGCTGGAACCTCAAGGATCAGACTACCAGCTGAGTTGATTTCTCTTTACTTACTCTTTCTGAAGAAGTCGGCTTACCAACAGGATGAGAAACAGATCCTGGTGACTTTTTCAAAATTATTTCTGGAGCCATTACTTTATTTATGTCGTTTGTATTCAGAGAAATCTGTTTTATCAGCTTTTATAAAAAGTGGATTCTGTAAAAGAAGAACTTTAAATTCTATCTTTCTTTTGTATCATAAAAATATAACGGCACAAAGATATTAAAATAAAACCTGTGGATTCATTAAATGTATGTGGTCTATTTGTTACTGGGTGTTAAGTCAGGTTAATGTGGCGTCTTGTCTGGATGTTGATGGAAGGATCTGGTCTCTAATCTTTATTATTCTTTGCAGGACAACAAATGGAAATATTCCATATTTATGTTTATACACAGTCCTCCAAATTAGACTCCCCTTGCATTTCATCTGTGGGCAAACAAGTGAGGTTCTTGTAGCAAAGACAGGCCTGTAACAGGAAGCTGGAGTCACAGGAGTAAATAGACGTACTAATAATTTAGAAGAGGTAAAACATGGCTGTGATGCTGTTAAACCTTTGTGATGAATAACTTCAGCCTCAGCCCCTTCAAACACTCTTGATGAATGTAAACAGTAGCTCTTGGGGCTGAATGGTAGCAGATCCCTACAACCAGGTTCAAATCTGGTGCACATAACTCCTAGAAGAGTGGAGGCTAACACAACAGCCCATGGTTTTGGACTTGTATGTTCCCATGTGTTGGTCATGTTGATAGTGTATGTGTCTCAGCATTATGGTCCAGGGGTCTACAGCTGATGTCGGTGACTTGTCGTACCAGAGGAGGTGTGTGTTGTCAGAGGAATCACCGGCTGCACAGACTGACTGGAATGAAAACCTGCAGATTCTTGTCCTGAGACACGGTGGAGCATCTTAGCTTGGACCAACAGATTTATGGCCTAAACAGGAGCAGCTCCGTGCGAGTTTGAGATTCCGGGGCTAAATCTTCTCTGAATATTTCCAGTTACAGGAAGGCTGCTCCCTACATTCCTGCCCGCTCGGCTCAGACGAGCCCTATATGGACCGACTGTCTGACCAGCTCCCCCAGGAATGCACAGCAGACCTCAGCCAATTAGCATTCACACAGCTTGAATATTACATGAAATGCACTCTAATCATTTCCTGTTTTTTTTTACATGGCTGCTGTAGCAATAAAACCTGCATTCATCCTGTGGAACAAATGTCTCTGACCCTGCTGCAGAACTTACAGTAACACTGCAATCAAACACATACAGGAACTATAATAACAGTGTTGTCTTGTCACTTCAGTGGCAAATGTTTCAGTTAAAAATTATCACTTTGGATTGAAATACACTGTTTCATAGTGAGTTTATTTGGATTTGTTTCTTCACTAAAATAAAATGTCACCATTTTTCACATTTTTTGAATCTTTAAATCTGACTTTAACGTATCAATGTGAACCCATGTTTCCTATCTTAGGCCTTTAAGCCCAGTCTGGAATCATGTCTGAGCCTCTGTGAAGAGAAAGACATACTGATTGTGCTGGGTTCAAGTATCTTATCTGTATGTCTGGGTACTTCAACAGAAAGAAAAATATCCTTGCAGCTTATGTAATATGTTTTTTTTTATTTGCATTATGTGCTTTGGTGGAGCAGGTCTAAATATGAGACTAATGAATTGTCAGACATAAAGAGGTAATAAGTCCATTACACAATAGCCCTGTGTAAGGGACACCCACAGCATCAAACCACCATAGCTTGTTTTTATTTTAACTGCAAGATCAGGTTATTATGTCTTTTAAGTCCCTCAAAACACAGGATTTATTTTCATTTTTCTATAGAACAGGAATAAAAATCTATTTCAGATCTAAATTGATGCTTCATGCAACGAAATAGAAGTGCTGAACCTGCAGGAATGTGCCAGAGGAGACAGAGCTCGGGGAGTGGTCCTCCCCGTAAAGATCTACAATGCCTAAAAACCAGACAATCCTCTAATATTTCTGTAGAAATCCATCAGCAGCCCACACGCTAGACAAGATGCATGGGCACTACAAGAGAGGGGGCAGAGGAAAAACCAACAACAAGGGGTGCTCTTGAACAGAGCTGCAGTGGCCACCGTTAGAGGACTGGTCATACTGGGCTACTGTATGTTGCATATGATGAGATTTCTCATATAAGAGTAATGACATCTGCACATTTTAGTGTACTAGTTGAGAAAATATAAGCTCTCAGATAACATTATACGGTGGTAGAAGTATCTAACATCCGTCACCGTGACAGAGCAGGGTTTTCACATGCTGGTTCATAGTTGTGGAACAGTATCAGGTTGTCTCTGCAGGTCTGGGCTTTTGATCAGTGGCCAACATTTTGTGTCTTTTACAGAAGCTGATGCCACGTTCTGCCCATTCCTGTCTGACAATGCTGAATCCCAGACTGGTTCTGTAGGCTGTAATCCAGAGGCTCTATCTGCACTCTATTTCTCCCACTGCCTCCTCTGCCTTTTCATCTCTCTCTTGGCCTTCATCCTCATGTCTCTTTCAGAGGTGGAAGGAATGTGTCAGGTCCTTTTTCCTTTTTCATGCATGTGGTTTTCGTGCACATTACTGGGAAATGGAATCTTCCACAAAGGCATACTGTTTAGTTTCACTTTGTCAAATAAAGCAGTACCAATTTCACATATTCTATTTTTAAAAAAGTGATAACCTTGGAACTTTTAACCACATCTAAGGCTTTTCATCCACAAAGCATTTGATTAGCCAATATTTGTTTTTCAGTTACCATTTATTACTTAAAACATATCGTGTTATAGGGATTTGATGTGAGAAGAGTGGGTAAAAATGTTCTTTTGTAAAGTGATTTAATCAAGTCTGATATGATTCATGCACTAACTTTAATAATGTTTGCTGAACTCACTTTCTTGGCATTTTCACTTTGATAGTTTTTATGATTCAGTATTACTCTGCAATGTATGGAATTAATGCTATATATATTTATATTTGTACATATTTTTATGCTACATTAATTTATAATTTCCTGACTTTGCCTGTTTTCTCTCTTCCTTTATATGTTTGACTGCTATGCACCACAGCACCAAGGCGAAATCCCTGTATGTGAAAACCTGCTTGGTAATAAACGTGTCTCTGAGTTTTAATAAATGGGGTTATGGTATTCGAGAATGATCCCCGGTGTTGGACGTGAATGTCCTCCTTGATCTAAGACACTGAAATAAAACACAAATCAACACGTTCTGAAGTTAGTCTCAGACTGAGTGAACAAAGCTAAAGGAGGAGCCTGCTTAAAAACACAATCATTTTTTATTTGAGTCGAGTGCAGCCTCCAAAGTCTTCTCCTCGAAAGAATTAAAGAAATTCCTGGCAGGAAGTTCCATGGGCCGTTATTAGTTCAAGATTTACAGACTTGTAATTCACATCAGCAGAGCAATGATTCATAAGAAATGGAGCTGTTTAACTGTAATAAATAAACTTAAAGTCTCACTGGGCACACTCCTCTTGTCTATATATAACTAAGTGAAACCAGGAATCAGGCATTAACAAAGCCCAGCCAAAGTCATTTTACTGCATTTATTGCCTGCATTGCAATTCATATTTCATAATATATGTATTGTTTTGACTCATTCATTGATACTTTTCCTTATTCCTTTGTTAAGATCATGTTTCACCTGACTTTGCTTTGTTTTGTCTTTCAAATGTTTCACTTATTGATATTTTAATGATTCACTTTGATCACTTTGATGGTCAACTCCTGAAAACAAACTTCTTAGCTGACCGTGGCAGTTTTACAGTGATGCACATCACTGCACACTGTCCCTGTACAAAGTATATGTATTTAAATGTGCTAGATCTGAAGGTCAAGGGTTTAAAAGTTTGACCATGAACCACAAAGTTCCTGGTTTGTGTTCCCTTTGTTGTTATTTGCCATTGCTCTCTCTTCATTCCCTGTCATATCTGGTGTCATATAAGGCCATGGAACATGTTGAACAAACTAATCGTGGGACTTCATAATCTTTACTGCCAAGAATTAAAAAAAATGGAACCAGTGACTTTGAGTGAGCAGCCACGTGTCTTTGCTGGTTATTTAGGCCACATAGAGTTTGTTAATTTGGGGGAACTGTCTGGAATTAATTACTGTAAATCATACTAAAATACAGTCAGTGAAAAGACTTAACAGTCAGGAAAGCTTTAAAGTCCAATGCCCCTCAGTAACTGTCATAATTAATCTGCACTGTCCTCCCCAAGAATCCATGCAGGTTCATTAGGTGTAGTCATGCTCTTGTTATGGCTTTGCTGTTTTATCAAAAGGTTTTGGGAGTAAGTCATCGATTTATTGTCATGCGTGTTAAATCCCCTCACTAAAGTTAAAGGAACCTTTTAATGTTTTATGCTCTTTGTCTTTTTTATATTTTTGAACCATTATGTAAAGCATGTTGAATTGCTGACATGTATGAAATTGCTACACAAATAAACTGCCTTGCCTTAATGTACAGTAAAATATGGTGCTTGATTACATCCTGGCAGTAATATGGACAAATTTAATCATTTGGAAAGTACAGTAAAATAACCGGATTACTGGCTCAGAGAGAGAAGCAACGCTGCAAGTAGCCTCGACCTTTGACAGAAAGCACGTATAAGTTCATGGACACAGAGAACACATGACTTAGGAAGAACAATGTGTGTGGTATGTTACACTGTAGATGATTAGTGTGAAAAGTGACTGTTTTAAGAACAAAACATAAAACACCACTATGGTCAATAGGCCTTTTTCACAGCAGAAATGTTAAAAGCATGTTTTAATATCATTAATGCTGCCGATGACAAAATGTCTTATTCGAAAAAGGCAGAAGGGCCATAATAGAGTTTACATATGATTTCATTTTCTTTTCATATTTTCAACCTGATTGACATCGGTTTCTATATGATGTGTACTGAGGTGTTTGCCCTGCACCGCGATGGCCGATGGCTGAAATCCACTCACTGCCCCTTTAGGCGCTATAACTATTAGTTAATGCATATTCTCCATATTCTACATGTCAGACAAAAATTGCTGAGGAAATCCCTCAATTTATGGCCCAGCTCAAGACGAGTTACCCATTGTGGAATGTCTGCTGAAACAGGCCCCAGTGGGTTCTATTTATAACCTCCCGCTCTTCTTTGGCGTTTCACCTTTTGAAGATTCTTTTCATGCTCTCCTGTATTGATCCTCAGATGAAACATTTATAAGGAAAATGACAAAAGCAGAATAAAACAGGGGGCATTCCACAGTCACTCATCCTGCCTTTTTAACCTTTCCCAGCATGTCATCCTTCACATTTCCTACATGGATCATTTCTGAGTTTATGTATTGGTAAAGGTCTGTCTGAGTCCACCTCTTGGCTGTTTCCAGCTACGTATCTACTGGTTCATTTCTCACATATAACGTCATCAAAGTGGCATCACTGTCCGCTCTTTTGCAGCTTTTAAGAAACCCAAAGCTACCAGGAATCCATATTGCCAGTGGCCAACATCCTCTGGAAAAACATCTGGGGGAAACTCAACAATAAACCAGTGATTTACACCAATTAGATAATCTCGAGAGGACAAACCCGGAGCCTGCCCTCCTACGCACCCTGTCAGGCTCAGGTGAGTGGGATAGTCTCTTGGCAAGTAACTGGCTAGTGTCTGTCTCCCCTGTACACCTCATCTCACCCCTTCACGCCCCCTTCGTCTCTGAGGGATATATATCGGAGGTTGTGACTCGTCTGCATCTTAACCATCACTCACATCCACAGCCACTCGCAGACGCACAAACACGTGTCTGGTTGATTCTGAGCGACGGCGCAGACAAAGAGCAGACTCCAGCGATGAGGTCCCTGTTGAAGCTGGTTTTGATTCTGCTCTGTGTCCAGAGGGGAGAGGGCCACTGGCTGAGATCACTGGTTGGTAAGTGCTACAGGGAAGCTCGTGACCTATGACCTTATGTGCTTTAGGAGCATAAGCCTAAATATTATGATATTAATCATTTTGAACTCTGTTTTTCTGACTCTTAAAATGTATTAATTTTTAGTCAGAGTATAAAAAATGGTATTTCAGTGTGGACTGGGGTGAAGATTGAAACAGGTTTTGATTGGCTGGTTTTCTAGCAGTAGCTTTATATATCAGATGTGTAGATACGTTTTGTCTTCTTTTCCAGATCAGAGAGAAGAAACAGCATCTGCACACACATCTGCAAATGAGGACAAAAGTAGTAGATATTCAGCTGAAGATGACGGCCAAACAGAAGCTTCTGGAGTTGGGTCATCATTTGATCCCATCATCGCAGTCCGGTCACGCCGCTCTGCTCCAGACTCCCAGTGCAGCCTGCGCTCCATCCTACTGCAGGTTCGAGACCTCGGGCTGGGCTACGACTCAGACGAGACTATCCTCTTCAAGTACTGCAGCGGGATGTGCCCTTTGGTTCGCTCCAACCATGACCTCACCCTTACTAACCTGTTGATCAGTGGGGCGATTCCTCACTCAACCCCTGGCGAGCTATGGCACAACGCGCCCTGCTGCAGGCCCACCCACCACGAGGACATGGCCTTCCTCGACAACTTGCATCACTGGCACAAGGTGGAGAAGCTACTGGCAGCGGGCTGCAGCTGTGTGGGCTAGACAGCTGTGTGTGAAAGGGGGGAGGAGAGAGGTTAGGGGTGTACAACGATACGTTTGCTCTTAAATGGGGAGTTTCATTTCAAAATGATGCTGCTGAGGAACCTGAAACCTCATTTATGTGAAAACGCAATAAGCACAAAATGAAATCAGTTTTTGTTGAAACCTCCTAAATCCAGTTTTGGTGATTTAAGAACTCTTAGCATATTCAAGCATTAAAAAACTCTTCTGATAGCAGTCAAGCTACAAAAAACACAGGCTTCTGTTTTTAGCTCATCATCGGTTGCATTCTTAGAAAAGGGAGTTTTCCATCTGAAGCCAGCATACGTTCTTCAAATGTAAATACTTTTTAAAGAATGAAGGCACTGCTATTGTCAGCTGATCTGACAAAGCATCTAAAAGAGTAAATGGAGTCAAGATCCTACTACAACCTACTTGACTATTTTTGTAAATAAGCTGATATCTGTTTATATAAAACCTTCAGTGCAATTTTGCTGTTGACAACACAACAGATCACGTGTATGAAGCTGCGCATATACACTCCTGGTCGGACAAACGCAGCTGAGTGAAGATCTTTACAATTCAGAAATAGCCCCACAACATGATTAAAAATGTATTTATGTAAGTTATTTATTTATTTTGGTGCCATTCTTTTGTCATGCTGATTAACTTATTTTGTCATGTGCCCATCTTTATGTTCACTGTGTGTACAGTTCCCAGTTAATAAAGATAAACTTGCAAACAAATCAGTGTTTGTGGCAGTTTTTGTAAAAGAGAGAAATCGTGAGACAAGGTGTAATTTACAGAAGAAAATGTTTATTCAAGGTTTTGTATAAAAATATACGTTTTGCACACAAACAGAGTCCATGGTGTGCTTGTGTCCACACAAGCGATATTTAGTTTTGAATGTTTAGCTAACTCTAATAAATCCAACAGGACATGAAGGCAGATAAGCTCAGGATCATTTTTTGTCTTTATTTGTGTCAGCTAAACATTCACCTATAAAGATCTTTTTAAACAAACACTTTTACTGAATATTTTCTCTCCTTCAGCTCCCAGTAGAAGTCTGTGTGACTGGAGCTCAGAATAACCCGGATCCACAGACACTGACACATTTCACTGGTGTTGCTGGTGTGTATGTACTGATATAGCACCAAACCGCCAGGTTATTTGTTTGACACATGAGTAAGTCAAACATTTTAGCTGGGTCTCTTTGGATCACAGTATAATGTTTATCCAAGTCCAGATGTTCACCCACCATATGCCCGGCTATTGGCAGCTTGAAAATGCAGCATTTGCCTACTTTCGCCCTCTCTATGTGGCTGCTGCATCCTCCTGTGTCTCCTCTGGCTCTGCCCCCCACATCTGGATACGTCCCTCCATGGCTGTGAGGAGGCAGGTCTCTGTGGGGTGGAAGGACAGCGACTGGACAACAGCTTTTCCCACTGGTAGCTTCAATGACAATGAGCCCTGGAAGTCAGAGAGCCAACAAAATGTCACAATCATGTTTTCAGTGAACTTCCTGTAACAGCTTTTTAAATAAAGTTAGACTGTATTTGTATTAAATTTAGTGGACAGAGGCTTTGGGTAAAAGGATGACATGTCCGTGTGTTTGTGAAAAAATCTGACAACCTGGATACATGTAATAAAATAAGGCTCAAGTAGAAGAGTCTCAGTCGACTGACAGGTCTCTTGACTAATAACTGGACTATTCGACTACGGGGGGGGGGCTAGTGTTAGGTCATAAAATCAGTTCTGTCTACTGAAGTTCTGTTATGTGATTTACACTTTGGAAACAAATGTAACCAGATGCTGACCTCCACCAGGTCCCAGCAGTAGACATGTCCGTCCTCTGAGCAGCTCAGGACGTGGGTGTCTCTGCTGGACAGGCAGCAGTCCAGCTTGTAGCCCTTCATCGTATGTCCTGTGTACCTGAGTGAAACAAACAAAACAATACATCAGGGATGTTTTAGAGACATTTGCAATCAATAGTTTTTGAATCTCATAATGTTCCCTTCAATTGAGGCTGTGTTAGAAAGATAAAGACTCATAAAACTGACATGATTTTTGATGTTTTAGTTGGTGAAATTTCATTGGATCGGTGAGTTGGATTATTATTAGCTCCAGTTCCAGCTGCACCACACTGTACTGTCCTACTGGGGTTTAAAAAAAAGCTTTTACTGATTTAAAGTAAAGTAAACGTTAGGACAAAACACAAGTGAGCCACTTTGTCCCTCGTGGTAATAATGATTAAGTCCTTGCACTGCAAATAGTATTTTACTTAAATCACATTTTTACTTGGATTTACCTATTTTGGCATCATCTAATTTTCATGTTTTATACAAGAAAAAGTTTACTTACTAAAGTTTTCTATATATAAACTGATTGAGTCATCCAGCAGTGTGTCCCATCTTTTAGTATTAAGATTGTGTAAAAAACAAACAAACAAAAAAAGCTTTTTATGGATGAGTTGACCATTATTTGATGCCACAATGGGGACACGTCACACTGTAAATGGGAGTGAACAGCACTCACTCTCCGAGCATTTCACCCGTGCTCTTATCCAGTAGCCTGACTGTTGAGTCCAGACTGGAGCTCAGAGTGCACTGACCATCGTGACTGAAACACACACACGTGATTGGACCTGGAACACACAAACACATACACAAGTTACAGGGATCTCCATTTCCAGTGTAAATGTTACTTTTATATGGATGTAAATAAAGGCTGACAAAAGCTGTTACTTTATTTTGACTAACAGTTGCTGTCGTGACATTTTATGGATGTTGAAAAGATTACTAACTGCTGATGAAGTCAGTATGCAGCTGGCCCATTCTCAGGTCGTAGCGCCTCACTCTGCCATCCACGGACCTAACCAGAACATTTCAAACAGTGTCACAGGGAAATCTAAAAATCTGATCTCTGGCTAACTGGTAGAAAGGTCAGTAACAAAAAGAAAATCTTGAGATCAGCTCCAGATGAGGATGACTTATATTGAGTTTCATGGCAAAGGCCACGTCTACTGTGCTGACCCAGTAAGCAGCTCATGTTGTGCCACCTTCAGGCTGCTGACACCGTCCCGAGCTTCGTCAAGAATCTGGATGGGCTTGTATCCCCTGGACCTGGTGTCCCAGCACCGAACTGTCCCATCTATGGACCCTGAATGGTGAGAAAAGACACAAGACGCAGAATATAAATACACACACTGAATGCAAATAAATATAGACATTTTGTGAGTAAATATTAAAACCTAATTAAAAACATTTAATGATTAGAATTATTCTTGATGGCTTAGTCACAATTGGAAAGACAGTGGAAAGACATTTCACACTGGACACATTACCGTATCCACTAACTATTGTGCTTTGTAGCCACTTCACATGAGTGAAGACCCACCAGACAAGATGACGGTTGCTTCCTCATTGAACTGGACACAGTTGACTTTCTGTCAACACAAAATTCAAGTGAGTTAAAAAAAAACAAAAAAACTAACCAAACAAAAGTATGGAGACACAAAAGAACAAGGAACGCAAACTACACAGGTGCTACAAATAAGGATGAAAAGCTTTTTAAATGAAACAGACTTAAGAAAAATCAGGTTAGACAGAATTATAAAGAGCAGAACTGACCCCAGCGTGACCTCTGAGTTTGCGTGTGACCTGGCCTGTGGCAACATCCCACAGGATCACTGTCTTATCAGAGCTGCAGGAGCAAATCTGACTGTTGTCATAGGAACTGTGGAAGCAGCCAATGAGAAAAAAGTTTTTTCATCCAGGGGCCAAAGAGCTGTGTTATATAATTCTGTATAGACAGTAAACACATGATGGAAACATTATGAAGTGCCTAATCTGGACTAACTATTTTTATATTCATCACAGTGTTTCAGCATTTCTTCAAATTTACACTCACTGATCATGTGCTTCTAATAGTGCTCATTAACCTTCCTGTCTAGAGGAGGCTGTGATAATCATCTCACCCATCCGCATCCAGAACCTCGTATCCATGGCCACTGTATGTCTTCAGCAGAGTCCCTCGGCTCGTGCTCCACAGCTTGATTGATTTGTCACTGCCACAAGAGAGCAGGTAGTTCCCATCAGCTGACCAGACAGGGTGATAGGAGACAGAGACAAATACTGTATAAGTTGATGACATTTCATGTCCCATGACCCACATGGAGGATTCACACCAAGACTGGATTACCAACTGGGCAAAGCAGGAAACTACCCAGGAAACTCCACCTTACCAGGACACCCGAAAAGCCCCAGGTTTACTCTACATCATTTGGGTCTATACAATCTGATTAAATGCAAATTTGTTAGAAATTTAAACATTTGAAAAGCTTGTAACAATACATGTTTGTCTTTTTTTGGTTTAAAAATGACTGAAGTTATGAATCAGCCATCAAAATGGTTGTCAGTTACTTTTCAATCAATGAATTAAATAATAATTTATTCTCTAAAGTACTGGCTAGTTCCTGGGGAAATAATGAAACTGCCACATACAGTGCAGTGAGGGCCAATAACTCAACAACACATTTTTTGTTGAGGGTCTCCAAAGGAGGTTAATCCAACCACGGTCCACACTCAAGGTGCTGCAGGCTGTGTGCTTTGATAAACTACAGTAAGTATGGCACACAATCACACAAAATAAGTAAATGTATTTACCTTACCTGAGCCAGTCTACTGTCAGACTATAGTATGCATTTGTCCATTAGAATGATGAACATCTTGTCCCTTTCTTACCATTGAAGCGAACAGCTCTGACAGCTCCTTGCTGACAGTCTATGGTCCTGAGCAGATACTGGGGAAGCTGAGGAGCCTGGGGTCTGGGCTGAGGAAACGCCATGACATAAGCTGCGTCGAAAAACACAACACAAACATGTGAGCCATACCATAATATTACTTTAGACAGAACTAGTGTGTTTTACTATAACGATACGGCACAGAGTCACAAGCTGGGGCTAGCAGACCGCGTCAATCATCATCAATTAACCAATCGCATCATCAACTTACATAGCTTGGTAGACCCGATATGGTTATAATGAAGATAATGATGATGATAACAATACGTTTATCACTTTGGTAGACCCGATATGGTTATAATGATGACGATGATGATGATAACAATACGTTTATCACAACTTTGTTATCATTTTCTTGCTTCTTACACTAATTTTACCCATCATGCTTGGAGGTACGCGCAATGCACACTGGGGTGACATACTCACGTCAAAATAAAAGTTCTAAACTCAACTTCCCGTTTCATATTCGTGGGCATAATGGCTAACAGATTGCTGTACGTTTTTATTTTGAAATGACCGGATATAAGCCCCGCCCCCCCCCTTTTTTTCCTCCATTTCCGAGGAGGCAGATCAGCTGTGTGGTGGTTACCTGAATTTAAATTTCTTTGAAAAAGCACACACAAAAAAATAAGTGTGTTATACAATATCATGTCCTCAAACAACATGGCAGACCCAAGGAGACCAAATAAGATTTTAAGGTGAGTCTGTTATACAGAAAATATAGCTTTACTTGACGGAATTTGCTAATGACAGCTAACAGCTAGCTAGGCTACTAGCTTACATTGACCTGTAACACACAGCTATCCCCAGTTTTTGCCTTTCAGAGGCACAACACTTGGCTATCACACCCTATTACCATAGTTTAAGGGATCGACGACTTGCTGATTTAGCTGTCGTTAGGATTTAACACTACACTAAAAGCCACCATACAAAGGATGTCGGTGATTTAATTGTTGTGTTTCTTAAACTAGCGATTTTTTAAGCAAGAGAGTAGTTTTTCGATTTGTGTTTTGACATTTATTCCATTTGGCTTATCAACAAGCAAGCTACTTTCTCATCGGGCTTCTTTTCACTCAGTCTTTCAGTATAGGCCTTTTTAGTCATTGATTTATTTAGTTTGTGTGTGGGACCACGGTCGGGAACAGTTTCATTGAGGTGCACGATAATTATCTAGTGACTTGATGCATAAATGACTGTGGATAAAGTGGTGATATTAGAGTGTATAAACCATATGACTATAAACCTGACTGGTCTGCACAGAGCTGGACTAAAGACTGAGCCAGCCTTTCTTGTTGGAAGTCAGTGTTGGAGCTCAAAAATGCTGTGGTTGTGGTTGAATGGAAGCAAGTCTATGCACCTGGGTTTAGAAGTCTTATGGAAAGTTTTCCCAGAGAAGCAGGGGCTGGTGTAACAGCAGAGCAGTGCCCGTGGTTTGGAAATAATATGGGTGTAACAGTGCCCGGATCTCACAAAACAAATTAAGCCATCCAAAGTCAAGTCATTTTTTTTCCCATATAGCTCAGTGTCACATATTTGTCTCTATGGGCTTTTTAATCACCACAGCAGCATGACACCGTCAGAGGAGGGCTCCTTCTTCCAGACTGTGAATTAGAATCTCTGAAGTTTTGGTATGTTGCATAGGAGGGAATAAAAGAAGAATTTAAAATAATTTTGACCTATGTTTGGTTAATATACATTTGTGGTGCCTCAGATACAAGCCCCCAAGCACAGAGGCCAACCCCACGCTGGAGGACCCCACACCTGACTACATGAACCTGCTTGGTATGATCTTCAGCATGTGTGGACTGATGCTCAAGGTGACCCACAGACACGCACACACACCCCTTGTTCTCTGCCTTTGTATATGCTTATGTGCGTTTGTGTGTCCATGCTGAAGGGTAGACCTTGACCAGAGCCCCTTTGTTCCATTTATAAGATTGAAGGTAACCTCACCTTTTTAAATGAAAGGATGAAGGGCAGCTTTTGATTTTCAGTACAAAGGACACACTAAGCAGTAGGCTAGTGTGGCCTCCCAGACCAGTAGTAGATAATTTGTGTAGTTGAGTCCCTTTCCATCAACAAAGAGCTGTTTTTCTTGTTGGTGTAAATTCTTATTTCAAAATAAATTGTTTTTTCCGGATAATATTTATTCTCTCTCGAGGAGTAAGGTTCCGGTGTTTTGTTATTGGACTTCTGTGCTAGTCACAGTTTGTCCATAACGAACACCATGTTCAAGCATAAGGGTGTCCATCAGTGCACATGGCACCAGGACACCCTAGGACGGAGGTCGATGATCGACTTTGTGGTTGTTTCATCTGACCTCCGGCCGTAAGTCTTGGACACTCGGGTGAAGAGGGGGCGGAGCTGTCAACTGATCACCACCTGGTGGTGAGCTGGATCCGATGGTGGGGGAGGAAGCTGGACAGGCTCAGCAAACCCAAATGTATTGTCAAGGTCTGTTGGGAACGTTTAGCAGAATCCCCTGTCAGAGAGAGCTTCAACTCCCGCCTCCGGCAGAGCTTTGACCCGAATCCGGTGGGAGGCTGGAGATATTGAGTCCGAGTGGACCATATTCTCCCCCTCCATTGCCGATGCGGCCGTTCGGAGCTGTGGCCGTAAGGTCTCCGGTGCCTGTCGTGGTGGCAATCCCCGAACCCGGTGGTGGACACCGGA
>NW_018128075.1:43547-60769 GCF_001952655.1 Monopterus albus
TGCCTCCTGGGCGCCTTCCTAGGGAGGTGTTCCGGGCATGTCCCACCGGGAGGAGGCCCTGGGGAAGACCCAGGACACGCTGGAGGGACTATGTCTCTCGGCTGGCCTGGGAACGCCTTGGCATTCCCCCGGAGGAGCTGGAGGAAGTGTTTGGAGAGAGGGAGGTCTGGGCATCTTTGCTTAGACTGCTGCCCCCGCGACCTGGCCCCGGATAAGCGGAGGAAAATGGATGGATGGATTTATTCTGCCAGATTTGGGGTTTTCTGTCACTGCACTTTGTAAATATGCACTCAAAGGACTGAATGTATGAAGTAATGGAAACACCAACAAAATACTCTATGAAAGTCATGTACCCACAAAGGAGGGGCAGTGTCACCGTTTGCCTTCATAATGGCTTGTTCTTTGGATTTTGATGTTCATGATTCAGTGTCTTTATCATCTTTGCTGTTGTCTAGTATAGTTGTTCATTTATCTCCATTGTCTGCTTCAACTGCTGAGCCTGGTTTCTCTGTGCTAATACAGTTCATCTGTCTCCAAAGAAAAATCCTTTAACATCTGATGTCCCATTATATGAATTTTATTGTTACCTTCCACAAGCATGTAGAGCTAACCTTTGTAACCTGTTTGCATTTCAGCTGAAGTGGTGTGCCTGGATCGCAGTCTACTGCTCTTTTATTAGCTTTGCAAACTCCAGAAGCTCAGAGGACACCAAGCAGATGATGAGCAGTTTCATGTGAGTATACAAAACCATGTTCATGCATACAGGATTTACTATGTGTGGCCTCCTTGTGTAGCATTTTATCCTAATATATGCCGAACTCAAATATCTCTATCTTGTAACATCAGTGCACTGCACAGCACATCATGCTACTATTTAACAACAGTATTGGCCAGAGAGAGTCGTACCATCGAGACCTGGGGAAAATCAGAAGTCGGTGAGTCCAGAAAGCTGGACTTCAGAGGTCTTTTAATGTTGTGGTGTATGGACTTTCAATTGAATATTATCCTGAAGATGAGATTATAGCACTTATAGCACATCATCCTATATTTCCATCTATCTATCTGTCTACACACACACACACACACATGAGCCAGCTGTGTGACCCCTGGGTGGGGCACATTTCCATTTGCTTATAACAGAGCCTGCAGTAGAGGACTTGTCCAGGCCTCACACACAGATTTGCAATGAAGGAAAACCTTCTGGTCCATTGTCTAGATGAGGCTGTACTGGAGACAACCTTGAGGCCCTCATAGTTTAGTAACACAAAATGTTTGGCTCAGCAAATAATGTCCTACAGTGACCTCAATGCACTAACCTCATGGTTGTAGAAGGTGGTTCAAGGGCAGTTTGAGTTCATTTGCCACTAGCCAAGAGATGATGTAAGTGTCCCTGTGTTGTAAACAAAGGTGAGTGCCTAAACGGGATGAAAGCGCTATCAGGCAGTGTTACTGAGATTAGCACATGAACCTGCCTTCAGTCATGTTGGATGAGTTAAACCCGTCAGGGTTTCATATCCCTCCACTCCACAAACAATGCTACTCAAGGACTGAAACAAATGCAAACAAGAAAGAAAAATTGCAGCATCGCTAAACTCTTTGTCCGTATCCCAATACTGGTTACATAGGTGTCAGTCCTGTATCATGAACTTTGGAATTTTGTCTTTGAAGACAAAAAATTTTAATAAACATGGGATAATAATCTTTATGTTCCACTCGAATAAGATTCTGAACAGGAAATTCATTCAAATAAGGCAGCAAGATGGTCAAGGACTATTTGACTGTGACTTTCAAACTACAGTATAACAGTACACTTTACATGCTGGCTTTTTCTTCGTTTCCCTGTGCTGTCTGCAGGCTGTCCATCTCAGCAGTTGTGATGTCCTACCTCCAGAACCCACAGCCAATGTCGCCACCATGGTAACCACGGGCCAATCACAAAAGAGCACAGAAATGAATTGTGGGTGACGAGACAGCTGATTGGGCACCCCACGTCCGTCAGTGAGGAAAAACAGAGACTGAAAGAAAGATGATATGATAAGAGAGAGAGAACGTGGACAGTAGGATACTGAGATCACATTGCCTTTGATCGTGTCCTCATATTGTTCTCTTTTTAGTCTGAGTCTTTACTGTTTGGCTGTTCTAAATAAAATTGTCTGGTTTTTAAATGAACTGCTTGTAAAGGTCATGTTCACATCACGGCGTTACAATATGTATTCTAGAACTTGAAAATATTGTTCATGCCATTATCCCAATAGTAACTGGGAATATTGCATCTTTATGAACGCTGCAATTTATCCATCGTGTTGAAAAACAGGAAGTCGCTCATCTGATTTCTGTTAAATTTACATCATTTCAGCAAGAAAATGTCCTCGGTGTCAGTACTGGCTTCCAGGGAGTCATGGTAAATGTTCTTATACTTGTATAGTGCTTTTCTATGCATTGCAGCACACTCATAGTGCTTTCACACTACTTGGCCATTCACCCATTCGCACTCACAAACACTCACACACCGGTGTTGAGTGTCTTGCTCAAGGACACTTCGACATGTTGACTGTACAAACCGGGAATCGAACTGCTAATCCTCCGGTTAGGAAACGACCCACTCCACCTCCAATGAGTCATGGGGACAGGAATTAGTAAGACAATTAAAACCTGTCAGACATTCATTCAGTGTATTGATCAAGTATTTGAGATAACTGTGCCCTAAATTAGGCTAATTTGGTACATTTATTAAACCCCCACACATTCAGCTCTACTTGTACTTTATAGATAAATACTGGCTCTACCAATCTCTATTTATGTAACATTTTAAAACATGTACCGTTAATTAAGATGAAATGAAGAATTGCAATAAAAGAATAGAGAGAAAATAAAGCTGAAGGCTGGATAACTAGTCACTTAGTGCCTTAATTACACTCATTATCAACAAGAATATGCTGTCTGACAGCATGAATGTGAAACTCATAACCAACTTTACTAATTAATACCTTTAAATTAAGGTGTTTGTTTCAGCCAGTCTCACCTGTTGTGATTATGCAGAAGTGCTTATGTGTTTAAATATGCTCTTTCAGACACAATAACAGTGATGTGGTGATGTTTCCCTCATCTTCTTTGTCCAGTTGCTGTTACATCGGTTAATCAGCCACACACACACGCAATGGGACAGTATATCATACACCTCTCTCACCTGGCACTGTTATTTCTTACAAAGCATGCAGACATACACCATTAATTACTTGTGCGTGTGTGTGCAGGTGACAGAAAAGAAGCTGGCAGTCAGCTGGATGTGAGACTGATTTAGTGGCACCATCACTCTCCAGGTCCAGCTTTGCTGTGTCCATAAGGAGCAGGCACTCGAGCTGTTTGGCTTGTAGCCAAGTCTGTTTTTTCTTCTGATTTTGTCCCGACTGAAACTGCTAACTGACCCTTTTCTTGGAGTACTTAAACAACTCCCTTTATTCTACTACTGTGTGTGTGTGCGTATGTGTTTTACCAGTTGTCTGTCTCATTCATAATGGTGTATTTGTTTGCAGATTGCCATCAGAGGAGAGGCTGTTGGATTTGTCTGAGTCAGCAGTTATCGTCAGCATTGATCAGTGGGCTGTGTAATTTGGATATTAAAAACTATCACAGATTGCTGAATGTAGATCTTAAGTTCCGCAGGTCACAGGCTGGAGGCGATTTTAATTAAAACTAATCTTCATGTTCTGCTTTGCTGGATCTGTCCAATGAGAACAGACTGCTGGGAAACAGGCCTCTGTTTCAGTCTGTAACACCAGAGGGCACAATGGCATCACAGCTCAGTGAGTCTCTAATGAATTGTCAGGAAATAACTTGAATGGACAGTTTATAGATGAAAATATCAGCGCTCTATTAGAGGGGTGTTCTCGCTTAAATACTTTATTAATGGGGTAGAAAGACATCTTTGACTAAATGGCACTAAAGGTCCAATTGGCAGGTGGTCTAACTTTTACAGAGACTTTCCTGAAACCAGGTGGTAACAGGTTTGACCCCACATGACCCTTCATCAGGTCCATCATGTGAGCTCATCAGGCCAGGTTGCTCCTCTCCTGTTTCCAATCAAAACAGTATGTTTTTGTTCCTTCAGGAAGGGAAACAACCGGTCCGAGATGTCCATTACTGTGTTATGTGAGTTCCTCAGAAGACCTGGATGTTCCTTTTGGGAGTTGATCTCTCATGTCATCTTAGAAACCCAGCTGTCACATACATGTCTTTTAAGTGAGGGTGTGTTTAAGTAGGTCATTTTCAGCAACAAGGAGCAGCACATAAATTTCACTGACAAGACAGCTCGTGGGTTACAGTATACGTTGGCTGATAAAACCTCTACATCATGGATTTCTTACAAAAAATGGGATAAGTTTGGATTGGTGTACCATCTCTTAGTTATAGCCCTAGCCTGCTGGGGGGCTCTCATCGTGCTCTGAGCTCCTCTCCTCTCTCTCCATGGATCTATATGTCACCATTACATTTCATTGTGTCTCCTCTCTCCCGTAGTGTGTCCTCTCTCTCTCCCTGTACCTTTCTACAGGTTGCCCTGGAGCTCTATGCTTCTGATGAGCAGTCACCAGCCACATCGACCTGATCAGTGATTGATTGTTGTGTCTTGTTGCTTTTCTTCTTTTGTCTCTCCTCTATCCACTCACCCCAACCGGTCAAGGCAGAAGGCCACCCACCAAGAGCCGGGGTCTGTCGGAGGTTTCTTCTTTTAAAGGGAGTTTTACTTCCCCACTGTCGCCAAGTGCTTGCTCAAGGGGGATTTGTTGGGTTTTTCCTCTATAATAGAAATAATAATAACAATAGTAAGGTCTAGACCTTAGTTTGTAAAGTGTCCTGAGACGATTTTTGTTGTGATTTGGCGCTATACAAATAAAACTGAACTGAGTTGAATAGATAGTCAAGAGGTAGGGACAACTGAAGTGGAAATGATGAAAGGTCATTATATGAACTCATGAAAACCATGAGAGCCAGTTGGTGATTGCCACCTAGAAATCAAACTCGGATACATTTCTCTGTATTTCTCTGTCTAAAACATAAAACCGCTATAGCTAAACATTATTAGAACCCATAAAGCTCGTCCAAGCTTTAAGATGCCACACAATGAAACATTTACTTGATACTGGAGGAAGAAACCAGGCATTGGGTCCTACATAAAACAAATAACCTGTCGACCTATGTCAAATTGCCCTGAAAGGTATAAGAAAAGCCAATTTGATTCATTTAGGAGGCGACTGATGACACTTGTTTGCTACTTTTCAAGCAGAGATTCCAGACATTCTCTGATCCCAGCTTACTAATTGTGAGTATTTGCTGCTTTGGGTAAATTTAGATATTTATTTAACATTTTGGCTTGTTAGTCACACAAAACAGACAATTTCATGGGCTGACCTTGGGTTTTAGGGCATTCTGGTGAGCATAACCAATCAGTTACTGGATTAATAAACTAGCAGATGAATTGACAAAGGAAAGAACTGTTACAGCCAGACACAAGTAATATTAACTTTCATGGAACTTCTGATGTAAGTGCCCATGGTTGTTTTCAGTTTAATCTCATAGCTTTGTTTTTCTTTATCCTAATTTACAAGATGTTTTGGCAATACATGTAGTAAAGAACTGAACCGGAATCTGATGTCAAAGGGAGAGGGGGAGGGGGGGAGGGGGGAGTCCCGAGTCCAGAAAAGCGGATGAGGATCCGTCAGCGCACAGACAGAAACGACCGTTTGAGATCAACACGGCACTAAACCAAAATGCCTTTATTGTTTCCCACCTCCTCAATTAGCGGCTCAGTCTCGTCGACGCCACATATTACCAGACTTCAGCTGACAGCACACTGCCATTCACTGCCCGGCATCACTTTTCTCAGGATGTTCTGGGTATGAACATGGAGTTTTCCTCCTCTCCGGTGCTGGATACCTTACCGTTTCGTCTCCGCTCGTCCAGTCCTCCCAGTACCGCTGACTGGTTTCCAGCCGCCTTCGCCCAACGGGTAAGCCACCGGAGACCGGGTGGGCAGGTCTGGGATCCTCGGAGCCCGCAGGCTCAGCAGGCGTTGGAGAGCAGAGCACCTGACAGACAGGTAAGGACGCATGGACCGGGGGCAGCTAAGCACTGGGGATACTGTTATTATTCTTCACTAATTTAGCAGATTTTCTTCTTCTTCTGGCGATAAACGAAGCAAAGACTGACACAAAGTATTAGGTTACTTGTGAATATCAAGTGGTTTTCAACCTAATAATCCTAATCCGAGATATGTGGATGTTTAGATTAGGCCAACTGCGCAGTGAAACGCCTGGTGTGGTCACAATGAAAAGAACTACTGACTGCACACAGTATTCATTAACCTAAAATATTCAGTGGGTGGTTCTTTTGTTATTAGATAGTCACCAAACCAGGAATTAAGTCTTCTTGACTTCGACTTTTGCTTCCTCTTCAATTCATTTGCCCAAAAATATGCATCACAAATAACTGATTTGTTCAATCAGCAACACCTCAAAGCTGGATCCAAAACAGTCATGGCAGACAATAAAAAAAAAAAGTCACAAAATTACAAATCAGGATTGTATGTAACCATGTGATCCTTCATATACATCTTATGCTTAAGCATAAATGTGATGACTGTGTGAGTACATCTGCTGATATTAGACAGGAAAAGACAGAAATCAAGAAATAATCAATCCCTCAGTATATCTGATGCTTTTCCAAGATTACACTTTTGGCATTTAGAATTTGTCATTGCGTTTTCTAACGCGTTGAACGCTGCCAAAATCTAAGCATCTCTTCAAATGCAATCTCGGTTAGAAGGATCTTCATCACCATTACTTTTGATGCACCCAGTGAGCCAAAAATGATTTGTAACGAAAGATTTGATTTGTTGCCATTTTCACCCAAATTTGCAGTGAAAGACTTTCAAAGGTGTTTAATTCAAATTAATTTGATATTCCAAAGCCATAGTGTCTGAGATTTCACACCCTGACATTTTACAATGCTCAGACACGACTGAAACACAGAACACTGACCATGACGGGCCCTGGGGCAGCTCCATCTCAATGTAATAACAACTCGGTTTGCCTTTACTCACTCTCTTTTGATAAAGGGCCCACAGAGGGACAGTGGTTTATTTAGTGTAGTCTGCTGTGACTCAGACTGTCGGGCTCCTTACTGATTTCATGTTTCATGGATCAAGGAAAATGAATCTTATACTATATGATAAGTAAATATATGACATGCAGAAGCTGAGGATACCTCCAGTTAGAAGGGCTCTGCACTTGGGAAGTAAAAACTCATACACTCTGTACCAAAAATGTCATCACAATTAAGACAATAAAATGAAAGACAACGCTAGAAGACAGTGGGTCCTAAATCTGAATCTAAATCACATTTCAGGAAGAATTTTCATTATAACAAAATTAATTCATCATAGAAAGAGAGCTCACCCTCAGCTAAAACAGCTTAAAACAGTTGTAATTGTTTTTTGGTCATTTGGGGGCAGCGGAATAACCTGATAACCTAACACTGATTTCACCTAATTTGATATGGTGAGCCTGTTAGCAAACACTTTTCTGTTTACACATCCAACGCACATGAAGCAGACATGGTTGGAGTCATGTTTCTGTCCACCTGATGAATGTTAAGCCCATCATTCACTCTCCTTTTAGCTCTGTGTTGATCCCTAATTACTCCTGAGGCAAATATCCGGCGCCTTGCTTGCCAAATAGTCTCCCGTGTTCACCAGTTAGACGCTTGCTTCCTGTCTGTGGTTTGGTGCTTGGCAGGTAGCCATCTTAACTGAAAACAGCTGGCTGCTGCATCTGGAAAACCATGAAAGTGAGCCAAGAGAGTAAAGAGGCAGGCTGGAAAACAAAGAAACAAAAGATGGTAAAAAGCTTTGTAGAGCTGAGGGGAACTACAGTCAGGTGATCGTTCTCTCACCATTCATATTAAGCATAGCCATTGGACTGATTGTTAATATAAAACTAAAATTCAAGTTATCATTTTCAAATAAAACATGTTTATATAAAATACGGTTAATATAAGCATATGTCAGCATGAAGCAAATATTTGCTTTACACCAGAGTTAACGGCCTTAACAATACGTTGACATAAGGAAGAACAGAAAGTAAACACAGACTCAGTGTGTTTAAAGATATGGCCTCATTCTGCTTAACCAAAATTACCTCATGCCATCCCATAACACTTTCAGATAAGACATTGCATAAGGTTTGTCTTCCCTTAGCCACAGTGGGCTGATAAAGGGGCGCGTTCGAACATCCTTAGATGTTTTATGGCTGCTGTAGATCTGAAAAACACTGGGTACTGATTAGAAGAATCCCAGCTCTAGTGGTTTTGGACATAAAGTGCTAAAAACAAAAGTAAAGTGAAAAATACTAATAATTCCCTTTCCTTGTAGACTTGCTGGTATTGCATCCTAATTAAAGTGTCTCTGCTGGAAGAACAGTAAGTTGGGGTCCAGTTGAACCGATGCTTTAACTTTGAGACCTTTACCATTTCGGCCCGTGTTAGCCCAAACCCGAAATCAATGTTGATCTTTTGCATCTTTGTAAAAGATTACCAACCCAAACTGTAGCCTAATTTTCTAAGGTTCAGAGTCAGTCCCCTCCTCTCAGCACCAGATTTTGGATAGTAAAGTATAATGTTTTAAAGTTTCTTCTTATTCTTCTGTAATAAGATTTTTGATTTTTACAGCCAAAACACACACACATGTTCCACTGGTAACTAATTGGAGAGGACTGAACAACCGGCGGGGGAGTTTACACAGTTTACACAGAGAAACTGAAAATTTGGTCAAAAATATTTACACATTTGCCCTGAAAAATAAATCTCGCTAAATAATTAGAAAACCAAACTTCCACACATCTGACAGCTTCAGGAAAACATTTTTGTCAAAACAGACATATCATGCCTTCCCCCTCAAACATGGTGGAACCAGGAAGTATAAATATGCATGAACTTCAAGTTGTGCCCTTTTGCCTGTGGACCAGAAAGCTGGTGCGTAGCAAGATGTCAGCATACCTGAAAAGGTGTGCCAAGTGTGATCTGATGTGTCAAATGAGGCTTTTTGAAGCAATATCAATTATTTGTTGTCAAAAATGACTTTGTATTTGACACCGTCAGCATGGGGACGTATTGGCCAAATCCTTGATATTTTATTTGCATGGGTGAAGTAAATCTGAGAACACAATGAATCAGTTAGGCAGAAAACAAGTGGTCCTCAAAGCTTTTATTATTATTTCCTTCAGTAAAGCTTGTATTATGAAAACTGATAGAGCTGATTACTTTGAAATAGACTCCAAAACTCTGTTTTTAAATACTCTGGCAGAATGGGAAGTTGTTTTTGCTGTGGTGAGGCGAGACACAGAAACATCTGAACATAATACTTTTGCACTGTGCTGATTAGTCTGCTTCAGGGTCAATTGTGTTGCTAGTTTTTTGTATGGACAAAACACCCACAGACTTTGAATTGCAACCCACGTTAGTTTTCTATCTGGCATGTCTTTTAGACAAATACTGCACCTTTTACTCCACAACATTGATTTGACAGCTGAAACTCAAGCCAGTACATAAACCAGCATCTCTCTATCTGTCTTTCTATCTGTCTGTCTGTCTATTCTGCAAATTGAATACTTTTATTTGTGATACTTCAAGTATATTTTACAGCTGTACTTGACTCCATCCAGACAGAGACAGACAATCATTCGTGCTCAAAGTTACATCTATGGGCAGTTTAGAGTTGCCATTTAACCTAACCTGGAAAAACATGCAAACGTCAGTGGGCAGGTTCAAATCCAGAACCTTGCTGCTGTGAAAAGACGGTGCTAACACTGGTTTTTACCTACAGCAGTTTTACTGATGGAGTATTTTCACACTGATGTTGCTACTTTTACTGAAGTGCAGGATTGGACTACTTCTTCCACCACTGCATTTGATAATTTTATCTTTATACATTTACTGCCCTGTGACTGGTTGAGTTTTCCTCAGTTACTTCTGGCTCTCTGTGATCCAGGTCTTCCCACTCAACGAGTGTGACGTAAATCCTCTATGGTTGTCAGGGGTGTAGCGAGCTCGGCAGAGTAATCAACATCCTTTGTTCTGACTTTTATGCAGTAGTTGGGCTGAAAGCGGGAGTGAGTCGGTGAGTCATGGTACTACTGGGTGAAACCCAGAGTAAAAACCTCCAGGGTGAACCACATCAGGCTGAGTACAGCGCTGATGCAGACCACAGCTGAATGCTTCTGTTTGCATTTAGCATTTTTAAAAAGAGGCACCTTAACTTCACATCTGTTTTTTACGTCTCTGTGTCCATCATTAACTTTATAGGTATAAGTTCTAGTAATGCCTCTGTGTCCTCTGCCACCCCATAAATTTTTCCACCTCTCTGAATAATGGCTCTCAGTGTGTTGCCAGCTGATTTTATTCATGTTCAGAGCTAGCGTTGTGACTCACCCAGACAGTTTAATTACATTTTCCTAAGCCAAATCTCTTGATCTCCATTTGGTAATTGGGAACAAGTTCTGTTTTTCTTTTTCTTTTTTAGCAGCATGGTGGTGTGGTGATCATCTTGCAACTTCTCATGAAAAAACGGGGACGTCATAGGATTTAGCCTCCAAATTAGAAGAAGGATAAAACTTCTTTTCTGAGCGCTTCCTGCTTGATAATGACATACAGTACTGCTTCTTATATTTTTATGGTGGGCAGTTTAATGGTCCAAGAGAAACACTCAGACACTTCATTTAACTGAGTACGTTTACTTCTCAGTGTTCTCATATATTTTATTGCACACAAGTTAATATAACCTATGACTCTGCTGAGGCTCATACAGATGTAAAGTTTAATATTTATACAGTCTCTGATATAAACAGGGTGGAGAAAATACTAGAAACATCTCTCAGTATGCATGATACATGTCACGTGTACTAAAGCCTCCGTGGTGACCATAAGGTTGCATGACCACCTTGCTTACAAAATTAATATTATAAACTTTACCAAGGTAGGATTTATTGCATAAATGTATGAAATGTGAAGTTTTTTTTAAGTCAGAGAAAACCCACACAGTCTTTCTTCATGCTGTCACCCTCCACGGGAGCATGAGGTTTTATTTAAGCCACAACAAAGATTTTGTAGAGAAAATATCTTGGTCGATTTAAAAAAAATAAAATAAAATAATGAGATATAATTTCTGAATTTCAGCATTCAAACACTAGCTGCACATAGCTTTTAGTTGTCAGTTTTAGTAGCTTTAGAGTAGTCTCGTTGCTGACGTGGGAGGCGAAATGTGTGGCTTTTTAGCATTCACCCACTAACTGATGGATGCAGCTGCGACATGAGAGGTCAGAGTGTTTGGGGCGTTGACATGCAGAAAGAGGTCAGCAGCACTCAGTCTGAACACCAGGAGACCAGGAGCTGTGTCTGGCTGAGCAAGTGGCTGTCTGGTCAGTTTATTTCTCATCTGGGTGTCAGAGTTGGTGAATGCTGTATACACCATGTCAGCCATAACATTATGACCACCTGCCTAATACTGAACACATAGGAGCCAGTGTGGCAGTTTGGTCAGTCCTCGTGTCGCTCTGCAGCTCGCTGTGCATCTTCTGTTTGCTTCCATAGTTCTACTCTCAGGAAAAGCACAAATGTGTCGAGCATTCAGTGAAAAACTTATTTAAAAGGAGTGAAAACTGGTTGTGAGGAGAAGTTAGAGAGAATTTTTAGACACATTCACCAGCCTCCCCCCTCTAGGTGTGATATCACCACTATAGCCGTCCAAGGTTTCTCTTTATAGAGACCGATGTACAGAATTTCTCAGTTTCACCCATTTTAGCAAAGGTTCACTGTTTGTCCTTCCTTAGACACTGTTGGTAGGTACTAACCACTGCAGACCAGGAACAACCAACAAGACCTGCAGTGTGAGATGCTCTGACCCAGTCGTCAGCCGTCACAGTTTGGCCTTTGTCAAAGTCACTCAGATACTTATGCTGCCTGTTTTTCCTGCTTTCAACACATCAACTTTGAGGACTGAATGTTCACTTGCTGCCTAATATACCCCACACACTGACAGGTGCCATTGTAATGAGATAATCAGTGTTATTCACATCATCTGTCGGTGGTCATAATGTTATGGCTGATGGGTGTTCATACTGTGATATCCGCAGAGATACTGTGGTGGATGAATAGATGGACAGACAGATTATTTCTGACTCTCACCTGGAGACACTGACCAGCGTTGTGCATGACAAAAGAGCGCCGTTCATTGAACACGCTGAACGGTTCAGTTTGCAGCTAAAGAACTGGAACATGTCGTTAACATGCAGGGTGGAGAACATCACGCCTAAGATGCAAAAAATACAGCTACACTAACACCACAGTCATGCTCAATATCTGATGAGCTGAAATTCATGTTGAAAACACATGCAAATTCAGGGCAATGAAGTTTATTCTTAGAGGAGAGAGAAAAGAACAAAAGCATCAGGACACTACAAAAAACAATAGACAGACACCAGGCAGGTTAATGTAGTCGGTGACTGCTCTCCATTTCAGTTCTGCTCTCTGTCCTCAAGTTCAGAGAGATTATTAGCCTTTTTTATGGATGCATCTGATTCTGATTTTGAAGCAGCTTGTTCTTGCTCAGTGAAAATATCTAATGTGCATCAGGTTAGTTACAGTCAGGAGCTTTTTAAAATACCTAAAATAACGCCTACATATAAAACGCGCCAATTTTAATGACAGTGTGCCAAATTCACAATGAATATTTAGTTCCCTAGTTGGTAATTAAGAGAGGAACTGTTATCACACACTTATACATTAATCATGCGTCCAGCTGACTTCTGATATTACATTTACGTCAGAGCCTTTAGTTTCCAATGCGACACCTGTAAAAACATCAGTGGAGACGAACAGCCAGATTCAAGTCATTCAATTAAACATGACTCGCCCTGCATTGGTAATTCAATTCAAAGTAAGTTTTCATAAGATGTTGCCAGTACTTTGCCCTCTGTCCATGGGGATCAGCACATAGGGAGCAAAGGTTTGGGGCATTTAAGAGCAACAAAAGAGAAAAGTGGTGGACAGTAACTGCTGTACTTAGTGAGGTATCTATAGTTTAGCATTTCCCTTTTCTACCATTTCATACATGTACTTTGACTTCACTACGTACATTTTCAAGGCAAATATGCTTTTTACTCCACTACATTTAGTTGATAGCTTTAGTATCATTTCAGAAATAGATGAATAAAACTAAATACCGTGTACAGCTGCAACACTAATGAACACAATAATGTTTACTTGTAAAAGCCGTGAGGCAGGGCTGGTACTTTGTACCGTACAGTATCTCTGCAGCATGCTGAGTTGGACTAGTTAGAGGTGCAGAGACCATGTTGTCTCTTCTGCTGTCAGTCCCCGAAGGGGGAAAGAGAGACACCGTGAATGAAAGTGAGAAAGGATTTTGCTCCATCTGCATGACTCTGCTCTGTCTTTCTCTCTCAGCAATTAGTCCTTCCTCCAGTCATCTGTCGTCCCCTAATCTCTTCCCCTGTTTCTGTGGCTTTTGCTGCCTCTGTACCTTTTGTTTAAAGTGCTCGCTCTGTCGTGCCATTGGGCTACACGCTGGCTTTCTGTTTGCCCCTTACTCTTTTCTCTCCCCCCTCGGTGTCTTCCTCTTTCTCATCTGTTCATCCACTCTCCCTCTTCTTTCTTCGCTATCTGTCCATCTTCCTCTCTGCCTTCCTTCGTCTTCTCCCCCTCTCTTTGAATCCTCTGTGTCCTTGTTAGTTCTGTAGTTCGCCCTTCCTCTGTGTGCATGGCCCTGAGTTTGCATGTTCTGCGCTGCTGATACAACTAACCTGTTATCCAAGCCCTGCAGCGTACACACACCCTCAGTCACCCAACAAAGTCCTTACCGTAGCAGAATGTCTCATCATTGTACCGGCAGTGTGTGCGCATAAATCTGTGTGCGCGTCTGTCTCTGTGAATTAGTTTTCACTTTACACCATGTCAGGGAGAAATAATGCGTAATGCACTCTCAGCAGATAACCGGTGGGGAAAAATGCTGTTTCCAGTATGTCTGCACGCACGCACGCACGCACACACACACACACACACACACACACACACACACACAAACAGGAACATTATTTTTGCAATTACACAGTTAAAATGCCTGATTAGTGTCATTACTCTTTGCAGGGTGTTTCTTCTTTATCCTTCCGTCATCCGCCCCTCTTTTCTTTCCATACTTTTCATTGTTGTTTGCCTTGTGCACCTTTATTGAATGTCTGGTTTATTAATGTTTCCCCTCTCTAGGTGCATTTTTTTTACCTTTCCCACTTTTTTGTTTCTTCTTTTTGAAGGACAAAAACATTAATTTTCTTTTTCAGACAGTACCTCCTGGCTTATACTAATTTCTAAGATAAAAAGTTAATAGAGCACAAAGCACAATGCTACAAAAAACTTCACCAGCAGTTTTACTGAGAACACCTGAGTATCTCCGAGCACTTACTTTCCAGTGTTTTCAGGTGCAGTGCGTCTCAAACGAACCCGCCACAGCTAAATGTATAGGCACCTGCTCAAAAATGTAACATGTTTGGAGATCACAAGAACCGGGATTGGTCAGCCTGGTCTGTGTTTGTGTTCTCTCCAAGTTTCAAAGTCCGGTGGAGATTGTTCAGAGTGAATAAAACATGAGCAAGAAGAACGAAAGGCCCTGCAATCGTCTCCTTTTCAATAAGACATAACTCGCAAAGACATCCCCACGTGCAAACCTTCTACTCGCCACGACAGCCACTCCAGTGAATGAAAGAGCACAGCAATAATTTAACAGTCAGTCATACACCCAAACACCCCTGCAGTGGATTTATATAACAAAGTAAATGGCGGAATGTAAACACAGTTACTGTGGGGAATACTGTGTAATTAAAGCATGGCCTAATAAATCTGCCTAATGCTTTGGTGGTGAAACCACTGGATGAAATCTGAGACTCACAAATCAAAACCCGGCCCCTCAGGTATCTACAGTGGGACTGTGCTAGCCCTTTGATTCCAGCTTTATTTCTGTACCTCTGGTAAATGAACATAGCTGCAGATTCTTGATGAATTTGCTAATATGTCGTAAGCTAATATCTAACATGCAGTTTCTGTACTGCAAGTTTTGCAGTAGGGGTGTTTTCAGTGACCTGAGGAAGATACTGATTTTCATCTGAATGCCACTTGTTTATAGTGTGTGTGTGTGTTTGTGTGTGTCCTCAAGTGCATTTTGTTATAGATAATTTTTATGATCAGTACCAAAGGACTGAAGGAACTGTGATTCCATCGTTTCCTCTTTTGCTCACCTACACATCCTTTTTCACCCAAACTCAGTCAATCGCAGCTCTCTTATTCTTGTTCTCTTACCCACCTTGTGCTGTCTAAAGCCCTCACTCTATTTATAATCAGTTCCTCTCTTCTCCAGGGTTTTCCTTCCACCTCTGTCTTTTTCCAGCCTGTGGTCCCGTCATCTATCTTACATCCTTTCTTCCTTTTTTACACTCACAAATGTCGTCTCTGAACTGATTCCCTCCTGACTGTCCCTCGTTCTGCATTCAGGACTTTGATCAGTATCTCCCTGATGTTACCTATGTCAGCACAGTCAGTTTATTCGTCATACTGGCTTAAAGCTACAGTATGTAACTTTGTCAAATATTGTCCTTGTAGAAATCTGCTCCAAATGTCTCCTTGTCCTAATGTGGAGAGGAGCTGTTGAAGCCTCCTGTGACCCAGACTCATTGACCAGCAGCAGCGCAGAGATATTAGCTTCTTTAGGTTGTGTGTTTTAATTGAGTAGTTTCAATGGGGAGCAATAGTAAAATATTGAGAGAGGATGTTCATCTTGTGTTCATTAAGGAGCAAAGAAGAGTATAGCGACACCAGGTGGCGTTCTTTTTGTATTTATTGTTTACACATAGAACATATAGTGCTGACATTTAGTAAGAGAATAAATGAAACGCTCCGACTCTACCTTACTAAGCAAAACCTCCATAACATAATAAGTGACATCCAAATATGCTGCCATACAAAAGGATTAAAAATGGACAAGCCCTTCAAAGCTTTCCTAAACTGCACATGTGCAAAGATGAAACCATGAGGTGGCAGAGAGTTCCACATGACTGAGCCTCTGTAAATTAATCCAAACTGTATCTGAGATGTTTGACACATTGGAGCCGTACCAGTATTTCAGCTGGAATAATTATGAAATTGTTGGTTAAATGAGAACAATTCATGAAAATGAAAGGGATGAATCTTGTATACAAATAAAACAATCTGTAACTGGTTGACCTGATAAACGAGGAGGAGAAAAAACAAAGGCTGAGATGAATGAGACCTGGGAACAAAACTGATAATTGTTAATACTCTTACAGTAGGTTACAGTGATATATGTGTGGATAAACCAAGCAATAATGTATAAGTTGGTTATCGTAGGTCAGAGTTTACGTTGGACACCTCTCCTTAGTCACCACTGACTATAACACCAGCAGTTTCCTGACAGACAGCATTATCTTCCAGGTGATCCTAGTGATAAGTAGTATTTTGCCTATTCTCACACCTCCGCACAGCTGACAAGTTGCTGTGAATTGTTGGTTTTTCAGTGCCAACAGAAACTGTCAAACACAAGGGACAGTTGTCACAGATTCTCATGAATCTTTTCAACTCCATCTCAACCCATGGCAGACATATTGTCACTGTAACGCTCAATGTATACATGTCGTGTTTGTCTCTAGATGTCTCAAACCTTTGCTTAGTGTGTGTGTTGAAACCTACTGTGTTAATGCTACACTGTCTCTGAACTCAGTGAAAGCCAAACACAGGAGTTGAATTGTAATTGAAGTCTTTCCATTGTTCCCTTCTTCCTTCATCTCCATGCATCCCTCTTTCTCCCCATTCCTCTTCCTTTTCATCTCTCCCCTTTCTCCCCTTTCCTCCTCCAGCTCCATGCTGTCCCCCCCCTCTCAGGATCGTGGCACGGTGGTGTGGCCCCAGACTTCATCCTGCTCCTCCTCATCTCAGGGCCTCCACCGGCCGCTGCGCTGCCCTCCTCCAATCAGCGGGAGCAGCTTGGGTCCCAACCCTACCTACTATCACGCCATTTATGATGTCCGCGTGGAGCAGTACAGAGACACGCCCTTCATCGGTGGAAGCAGCGGCCATGGGGTTCGCTCCGGCTGTGG
>NW_018128075.1:61392-65067 GCF_001952655.1 Monopterus albus
GGCCTGTGGCTCCGGGTCCCGGGCCGCCAGCAACACGGACCCTGCGGCCCCACCAGTTCGCCGGAGGGGAGGACTGGTGGACTACCGGGACGTCATCTTGGCACACCAGGCACACAAGCAACACAACACACCACAGGCCAGGAGGAAACAGTGGGAGTGAGTAGAATTCACTTTTTTACAACAAAAAAAGACAAGCTGCTGGTTCTGAAAGTAATTTTCCCCTTTGGAAATTAACACTTGAAAGTTCTTGTTAATAATCCTCAGTGATCCTCCTGGAAATTCAAATGATGCTGTACATTTACACAGTTATAATAGAAATTTTCTGGCTATGGCAAACAGCTACTGCTTCAGCCTTTGCTGGCTGTTATTATGGCAAAGATACATTAAGAAGGTAACTGTGAACACTTTGCTGTTATCGCTGGGACCACATGGTCACTGAATTTATCTGTTTGTAACTGTGAGGAGAGAGGAACCAGGGAAACGTGTTTTAACCGATATGAGACGTCCTTTCCTCTGATCCTTCATAAGAAGCGACCAATTACAAACTGATATGTAATAAAGGGCCGTCAGTCCTTAACAGACTTCTGCAAAGGATGCACTCATGTATCCTCCAGCAGCACCCTCACTCCTCGGTCCTTGTTCCTTAGAGCAGCAATAAGAGCTTTGGAACCTTTATCATGGTGGACTGGAACAACTTCCGGGTCAATCGAGGACTGAGGTATAATAAAATAAGGAAATTAGGATTCAACGTAAGACTCTTTCTGGCAATTAAATGCACTCGTCTTGCTTGGATAAGACATCTTTAGGCAAGAGGAAGTAATCAGTGAAATGAAATGCTGGCTGAGAACAGATGCTTTAAATTTCACCTGAGCTAACTTTGTGACAAAAGCTGGCTTTTCCTCCAAGGCACCATGTCCTTGAGCATGCAGAGTCCTGAGGCAGTAGGCGATGACAAAAACAGACTTTATATTGCCTTGTTTTTGACAGACAAACAAGCAGAAAGACGAACAGGCAGACAGCTGCTGACCCAGCTGCAGATCAGACCAGGTGTGTCAGCAAAGCCTTCGGGGCGATGAAGCTGATTTTTATTAGACATGACAGTTTAAAACCCCACGTACCCTGTCAGACAGTAGATCCATGGATGGAAGACTGCTGGTAGGTTGGATAGATTTTATTACCTTCTGGTCTTATGTGTCTTTCAGCCTCTCCCCCTTGCTGTTACTCCCTAGAGGTCCATGCCAACCAGTTGATCATGCCCAAATGGCATATACTTCACCAGGACCTATATCTGCAGCGGCTTTGTTGTCCCCTCTAATTTTGATTGAGAGCATGTTTACTGCTGCTGCCGCGTCACCTGTCTCTGCTGTCTGACTGCCTCTGGCACCAGTTCAGCTCAGTGAGTTCATTATTGGCAGAACACAGAGATTCCCAGTGTTGCCAGAAAAGGACAAAATCAATCAAATAACACATAATTGAGTAAGATAAGTTAATTAAGCTGGGATGAGATGTGATCAGATCCCCAGGAGGTAAATTAGTATTGCAACAGTGGACAAATAAAACTATTAAATCAAGATTAAAAAGTTATGTAGAAATTTAAAATCTACTCTGCACTGTATATACACTCATATAATAAACATGGGAGTATATGAGTGGACCAATGACTAGATATAATAGGAAAATAGAATTTATTATATTCCTAATTTCCTTATAATTGTATGAAATAATGACTGTGTGTGTGTGTGTGTGTGTGTGTGTGTGTGTGTGTGTGTGTGTGTGTGTGTGTGTGTGTGTTTTCAATCCCGGGGAGGCAGTTCAATACCAAGAGGGCTGAAATACAACCCGCTGTTTTCAGCAACAGTAAAAATCCATCCATCAAATAAAAAGCAACCCTAGTAAACTATTCACAGTTCTTGTTGTTTTGCTGTTCCCTGTTTACTGTTGTGGCTTTGGAGAAGTGGAAGTTAGAAAAACAGGGAAAGGCTGTTAGTCAGAGGGCGCACACAGGGTCTATGATGAGCACGGGCTCAGTGTCGTCGGTGCCAGCAGGTTATTACAACCAACAGTTACATTTTATAGTTTGGTGACCTCTAGTGAGCGTAGTAATTATGACGCAAGCAAAGGAAGCAGTAGGAACATAGAGCAATCACTGCATCAGGAGGGAGGAGGCTTGGCACAGAAAAAAGGACTCCACCCAAAGTGAGTGGGGTTCAATCCAGCTTGTAACAAGACACCTGGCAATGTACTTTTGTCCCTAAACTTTAATGTAGTGGCATGTTTATGAAAGTTTCCGTGGCAACAGAGTTTGTCTGTAAAGCTTACTAGTGCGACATTTTCATTAATGTTGGTGGAGATGTTGCGATTCCCCTCGCCAGCGTAGGAGCACTATTTCAGGAGATGCTCCCGTGGATTGTATGTTGCTGTGGAAGTGAGATGCAACATCTCATCTGATTTCTTAAGGCTGTTTTATTTCAGTTCCCGGCTTTGAAAGATCAGATGTTATCTTGGCTATGCTCCTTTCTTAACTTTACCCTCTTCGCTGCCACATCACTCTGTTAACTATAGACGTGGCTTCTAGGCTGCAGCACTGCTAAAGCTCACAGTCAGCTGTTGACCTCTGTACATCCTGACCTGCTGAGCACCGAACTGTGCTAAAACATGTCTTTCAACTGACCCAAACACAATAGCTGCACTATTCATGTTCATATAAACTTATCCAAGTGGCATTTCCTGGATGTCAATGTGATGAAGCACATCATAGTTTACTTTTTGGACCATGTGTTTGGAGCGACCTGACTTTTAAACAAAATAAAAAACAACCTGCTTTTAGAGAAATGATTGAAACCAGTTGATTAATATTTTTATTTCTTTTTTTTATGTGAGGATTCACTCACCGAACCCTCTTTAGTTCTGGACATCACTAGCAGGGCTCCTTTACCAATGAGAATGTACTTAACAAATGGCATGGATAGCTATTGTGCTGAACAGTTCAGTCCTGTGTGTGTACCAGGTATCAGTTGCTTTTCGGTGCCTTATATTAAGAATGACACTGACACAGGTCTGTTTTTTGAAGTCGGTGCTAGCACACCTGTGCATACAGCACCAAACTATTCATCATGGTCAGCACACCAACGAGCAGTACTGTGTCTGTCAGAAGGAAACTGATCACATGCATAGATTTGGCATTAATATACTTATGGAGACATGGTGCACCAAATTCTTTCTAAGCTGCCCTTTATGGCCAGGTCAAATTTTTGACACTGTCCACTTCTCCTCCTGTTCCTCTTCATGTGTCTCCTCCTCTTTCTCCTCAGAGGGAGGTGGCTGCCATTTGCAGTGTCCTCACGCCAGCGTTATAGGTTCTTGCCAGAATCTCTCACTCCCATATCACCAGCACACACCCATACTGCTGGTGGCGTGATCGGATAGAACCACTTCCTCTTTGTCATTCATCTCAAGTGCACAACATACACAAATAGTTTTTGTCCAGTTCATTACCAGGCACAAGTGTCAGACCTGATATCTACAGTAACATGAGTGGTGCTGAGACGAGTGGGCAGTGTGAGTGTGCACGAGGTCACCAGATAGTCGGCCTGAGTTTCTCCTGTATGTTCCAGTTTTGTTTAGTGGAAGACGGTTAGTTACATATATTCAGTTTTTATTGTTGTCATTAACAGA
>NW_018128075.1:65140-77241 GCF_001952655.1 Monopterus albus
GGGGGGGCTGGAGCCAATCCCAGCTGATATAGGGTGAGAGGACAGGTCGCCAGTCTGGCACAGGGCTGACATGTAGACAAACAACCCTCCCTCCAAGGTTTAGATAACAACCTGGTAATCCAGGCAGCAATTCTGTTTCCTCCAACACATTTGATGAAACCCTTAATTAAGGTTAAATGACTTTGGAGACAGGGTTGTGTGAGTTGGTGCAGTTGCAGTGTATTAATAAAGGATGGAAAAAGTGACGTGTTCCTCCCCCTGTCTCCGTCTCGCCGTCTCTCCCTGAGTGACTCTCTTTCTGTTGTGTTAGTGCCAGCAGCAGTCAGTTTGTTTCGCTGGCTCGGCGACGCTGTTCAGATGCCAGTTGCACTTCTGATTGGAGAGTGCATATCATTTATTTTAATATTTCCCTTCCTGCTTCCTGTCCTTCTCATTGGGTCTTTCCTATTATTTCTTTTCTTCTGTTTGCTCATATGTTCCACTCTTTTTACCTCCTGTCCATTGATTCCTTATCACATTCCCTCCCTTTTCCTCTTTTTCATCCTTCCTTTTCTCTCGCTCTGTTGTCTATACACATCGTTCTGCGTCCCTTGTCAACAATACGCCGTCTCTCTCCGTCTCCTTTCTCTGCTTCTTTCTATAAGTTTGCAGATTATTATTCTGATTAGCAGCAACTTTTCATTACTGTAACAAACTGTACATCTTTGAAGCACATTGGTGACATTTTTTTGCACCCAAGGTTTCTTGGCTTGATGGAAAGTCTTTTATTTAGCAGAGCTCAACACCCACCTGCGACAAAACAAACTGTTTGGGGTCATAACATTTTTTATGATTTTCAGCACTGATAGCCTGGCATTCATTTAATTCAGAAAGAAGTTAAATAAGATAAAATTAAGTTTATTCGGCTGATTCAAGGTCAAAGTAAACTCATTTGTACATCAGAATCAACTTTATTGGCTAAGTATGTTCAAACGCACAAGGAATGTGACTCTGGTACAGAGGCTCTCAATGTGTTTTGTAAGAAAATAAAAAATAAATGTGCATTCAAAGTAGGAAAAGCACAGTAAGCTGCATTTCATGATCAGCGCATTTGCAACACCAAGTCCTAGAAATGATCCCTTCTAAACATCATTAGCAAGCGTAAAATTGCCTGGAGTGATTTTTCTTTTCTAAATGTACCAAGAAAATGCACGTTGAAAGTAGAAAAACACATCTGACAATTTACTGAAGTCATTTTCCTGTAGGCTCCACTTTAGAAACACAGCATTCACCTGTAGCAACCAAAGTGTGATTGAACTTAAAGGTTATATTTAGGAGCGCCAGCGCTTGGTTGGGGTTAAGATGAGGTTGCCTAAACCTCACTACATGCAGGATTCAGGATAAGAACACTCGTCTCTAATTTCAAAGTCAGTCATGATCCGCGCTGATCACTTGCTTCCAAACTTCATGCAGTACAAATTTAACACTTCTGTACCAAATGTTGCCAGTTAACACAATGCAGGCAGCAGCTGAGCATAACTGACATTTGTCAGGATCAGTGTAACACAACGAACACAAAATATATGACTTAGTTCTTTTAAAATGACTTGTACCCCAAAGAATTATTTTGGAATGAAACTAAATTGGTGATGGGGCTCAATGTCCTCTTAAAAGTTTAACACATTTTAGGCCTTTTGTTTGTGTTTTCTCCTAAAGTAGCAGGTTGGAAGTACTTTTGGCCTCAAAATGTTTGGTGAATACTACCCCTGGTGTCCTGCGCTGATATCACATCAGAGGGTTTGTTGTATGTCTTTGCAAGACGGTGGTTGTCAGAAAATTGTAAAAAAGGTTATTTTGAATGTTTAAGTGAATGAACAGTGCGGCCTACTTCTCTGCCAATCTGCCCCGCTCTTTCTGCTTCTCTTTACCAAACATCCATATCCCCAAAATCTGAGCCTACTTCCTTTCCTTTATTCCTGTGGCCCGCCTGCTCACGCACACACACACACACAGGAGGCTAAAGCTTAGTGAAATGAGTAGGTGTGAGTCCTCAGGTAGGAAACTGCTGCCCTCTTGTGCTGATAGTGATGAAGAAATCAAACTGTTAGTGATGTGTTTGCTGTTACATATTTGAACATATATCAAAGTGATATAAACCAAGTGCGTCACACTGACACACTCTGTGACGTAGGTGGACTCTGTCCCCACACAAACAGTGGCCTTGATTCATAGAGAAGAAAACCAGTGTAGCCTGGACTACAAACACATAACAGTGTAAAGGTCCAGTAAAATGTCACAAAGCGATTGTGAGTTATACTGATTGTTAGTCAGATGTAACTGTTAGTGACTTGGTAGCCATTTTTTTTACTCCTTTGTTGACAGCTCTGTAGTTATTTCACCCAGTGGGAGCCATACAGTACTAACAGTCAGATGTTCCTGAGAGTATTGTCTTACACCAAGAGGCTGACATGACTAGTGTTTCTGATTTGGCTGCGTGATTTAAGGTGGAACTGTGCTACTTCTGTGCCATAAGATTGATTAGCCTTTATAGGTTTAGTCATGAAACTGCATTCTGTTTATTTTTTTTACTACTTACTGCATATTTACATCTTGTAAAACCTACATTTAGTCTCTTGGGAGTGCTGACCACCAGGGGAGCACTGAAGTGTAGTGATGGTGCACACACATACTGCACAGGAACTAATAACTATAAATACACATGGTGACAGATGTGATTTCAGGTTGTAAACAAGGAAATAACTGTGAATCACTGCAGTAGATTGTATGACCACTGTGTGCCATCAGATATACATGAGTAATGTGTGTGTTTATGTGAACTCTGAAAAAGGCAGCACTCTCTGAATTGTTGTGCTGTAGAAGTATGAAGTAGCAGAAAATAGAATTACTCAAGTAAACTACAACTACCTACTTTAGTTACTTCCCACTGCTATATATAATGTGTGTGTGTGTGTGTGTGTGTGTGTGTGTGTGTGTGTGTGTGTGTGGTAACAGAACTAGGCAAAGGCAAAGAACTCCCCTCCTGCAGTACATCATGTGGCCACAGAGTGGCAGTAGAGCACTGCCCCCATCAGTCCGTAGTGATGCTGGGACACCCATACCACAACCACCAGGTTTCCCTGTCATCATGCTGTACTGTAGGTACGGCAATAAACACTGGAATGAAGTCAGAAAGCAACAAACAGACTCTTTTCATGTTGGACCTTGTTTTGGAAACAAGATCAGAAACTCTGCTGTTAATTCATAGTTTTTGTTCTGAGTCCAAGTTGAACAAATTAGATACAGTAAATCACATATGCAAAAAAAATAAAAAATCACAATTTAAAGCTGTTTACAGTGAGACGGTGTAACTAAATGTTCAGCTGAAACGAGAAGCCCTTACTGCAGAAAAAGCCTGACTGCTCAGCAGATTCCTTTCCTGAGTAAATAGAAGGTTTAGAACTCATTGATTTATCCTTTATTATAATGAGGAGAAACCCACTGGGAACATATTTGTTCTCTCTGAGGAGGGAACTGAGCACAGAGCAGCAGTTTAAACAAATATACACACTGTAGCCGATGCATATGATGACATCCAGCAGACACACACTGAACACATGTTTGAGCCCTGTTTTTGTGTCAAGACAGTGGCCACCTTCCTGCATTTATAGTCATCTGAGTGCAAACTAATTCCTGTTTCCACTATACTCTATTACAGTAGAAGGGATGTAAATCAAATCATGAAGCACATAGGTGGAGTACCTTGGGTTGTAGCCCAGCAGAGGGGGGTGGGGGGAGGGTTTCTTTGGCTGGTTCATCAACATTTCAGACACCATTCACAATTTGGTTTGTAAGGGCAGGTTTGCATTTTCAGCGATTTTGTCCTCTGTGCTTTTTGGAGGTACTCTCAAAATTAAAGTACAACACATAAATGCTAGTATATCACCCTTTTTATTTGGCAGGAGAAAAAACAGCCTCAGTCAAAAACTCTTGAAGTTTTTTTTTTTTTCCTTAGGAAAACTTCACCAGTGGTTTGTGGACGTCTCTGGTAGCCTGAAATAATTATTGCAGGAGCTGGGTGTGTGCGTTTTGTTGTGTCAGCCTGCACGGCGAGCCGCAGCATTGGCCAACACAGTCAGCCTTTCAATTAGCTAATTGTCTTAGTCACAGCTATTTTCCTGTAATGACACAGCCATTTCTCTGCTTGGAGAGATCTTGGATGATGGTGTGTTTCGGGTTGGGTTGCACAGCATCCAGTCAATAATGGCAGTGGTGGCCCTCTTTTCCCCTCAAATTGCAACTAAAAGCAATTAGTGTAAGGCTCCATCCACAATAGCAAACTAATATGAAGACTATGGCTGCATCTCATGTCTCTTATATTCCTCAAACTTCGCTCAACCTGGAAATCGTTACAGTCAAGTGAGGAACGAGGACATTGCAAGACTCATATCTAGCTAGGATGGAAGAGTGGGGAGGCTGCTGAAGGAGCCATGAGCAAGGATATGAGAGAGCATCTTTTGAAGAAGTCTTTCATGGAGAACTATGCTCCTGTAATGAGTTGGTCATTGGCCACTTCAGGATGTCATATCTCTTAAAATGTGTTTCCTCGATTCTTCTTACATTTTTTTTCCACACTAAGACACTCAAAGAAGACACCGACCAGGAGGGCGGCAACATCCCGAGAGAGACTCGAGCAATATGGCCTCCTCTCCAGATGAAGACCTGGGAGGAGGACAGACCACACAAACACACAAGAGGCCAAACCCAAGCACATGATCCACACATACAGGAGAAAGGAACAAACACACAGACGGAACGACTTCTGAGTCGAGTGAGGATTGAGGAACAAGGAACAATCGTAAGAGACTTGAGATGCCGCCTTGCTCTGAGAAAAAAGGAGGCTGCTGGGGGAGCCATGAGCATGGACACATGAGACCATCCTTTGTGGAAGTCTTTTTGGACTGACACACCCCTTTATCAGAAATCGGTTGGTGATTGGACGCCTTAGATGAAGGATCAGAGGAAAGGACGTCTCATGTGTCTGAAAACGTTCCCTCCATTCCTCTTTCTCTCTGTCTGTCTTTCCTGTCTCTGACCCTCTAGCTGTCACTCAGTTTTGCCCCCTCATTGTGATTGGCTCATTGCCAGCCACTCCCCTTATGTAAGGGCACCGCCTTACCCTTCACACCTCAGCTTTTCCTCGATGGGACCATTACACTCGGGACATTTATGGCACAAAAACACATTATACACTTTATACTTATGTGATATATTGACTTAGTAAATGAGTTTAAACTTCCAGTGGCATTTAAACACATTAAAGCTGAACTCTTATTACTTAAAATACATTATGACCGCAGCACAGAAGAGCAGTTTCTGACTTTTAGATGCTGATTTGCAAAACCATGTTTCCTAATAGAAAACACTTAGTGTGGGTGTGACTGATGTAAAGTAGTGATTGAACCCAAAAAAAAAAAAAAAAAAAAGACAACAATGATCAATTGTTCAAATGTGCAAATCAAACAAGACTTTGGGCTCATGCAGATAATGTCCATCCTTTCAGAAACAAAGGTGGATATGTTATGTTATAGAGCCATAAAAGCTCTTAGGGAGGAGATCTTGCCAGGTGTTTGAGCATCCACAGCGTCTACGTTGACAGCAGGGACTGTCGTTCTACCATTTGCCAACACTGCAACTTAATTATGACCACATTCTTGTCACTAATCTGGTCTGGCAGACTTTGTGTGAAAAGGAAGAAATGAGAAGGAAACAAATACGTTGGAGACAAAAGGAGCCGGAGTTGAATGATTATGAAGGGAGAAGTATGGGGACATTGATAAAGGGAGGAGAATCGTGGGATCGGGTGAGGAAAAGGAAGGAATAATGACAAAGTGGAATCTGAGACCATAAGATGAAGAATGTGAATGAGAGAAGTGAAAGATACAGGAAAAAATGGGGGCACTGTAGTAAGGGAGGAAAGAAGGGAGCAATGAGGAGGCATGGAAGGAGACATTGAGAAGAAACAGGACATCAGGGAGAAGGAATGGAGCAAAGTAGAGAGTTTACGAGAGGAAGGGAAGAAAGGGGGGCATAAAATAAAGGGTGAAACTTAAATATGTTTTTAAAAAGTTGTATAAAGCCTTTTCAGCTCCAGGGGGCGCTGTGTGAAGGCAGATAAATTGCCTCAAGTGACGTTATTTGAGTCGATTAAGGCTGAAGAGTTAACTATCACTCAGGTTGCATTGTGGGTAATGTAGGTGATTTTGACAAGGAAAAAGAATGAATGAATATCTCATTCTCCAGTGCTAAATCTGCATAGTATCCTTTTTGTAGTTGAGATATAGGAATGCAGTCTAAAGCTAGAGTTTGTCAAATTTATTGTGAGGAGAAACAAAGACCAAAGTCTGACCATGTGGTTTAACTTTGACTGTACAGGGCAGTCGGTGTCTACTCAGAAGAGACTGTTACTGCCTTGTACCTCCAAATAAAGCATATTACCTAATTAAAATAACCTGGTAGCCTGTTCCCAACCTGCCTGGTCTTAATGCATGTGATTTTCAGCCTGTTGGACTTTGTTGTGGTGATGTAGCCATGTTTCCAGATCTCAGCAGCCACCATGGCAGCTTTGCAAACAATGGACAAAACTATGAAAATCACACCAGAATTTTCTTTTAACGCTTTCTTTTAACTCTCATTCTGCTCTTTGAAGAAGTGAGGACCAGACAAAATGACAAAATTTCAAATGAGTCCTCATCAAGACAGAAGCCAAACATGAATGTAGACAGGGTAGAAGCAACACTTGGCATCACACAGAAGCAGGAACATTCACATATAGACGTTAAACAGAAACACACAGTACAAGGTTAAAACTGATTAATGTAACCGCACATAAATCCACACATTCACACAGCAGAGTAAGCACATAAACACACAGATTACACTAAGGAGTGTGTGTGTGTGTGTGTGTGTGTGTGTGTGTGTGTGTGTGTGTGTGTGTGTGTGTTCAGAGTTGAGTCAGGATCAGAGAAAACAGGCTCCCTCCCTCCCTCCCTCCTTCACATCTCCCCTCCTCCTCCTCAGCCTCACACCACCTCCCTGTCTGTCCCTGTTCTCCTCTTTTTCACCTTCCTCCACCTTCTTATCGTTCCCTTTCAATCGCTCGCTCGCTTCTCTCGTTGTCTCCTTTTCGTCACTTCGCTATCTCTCTTCTCTCACTTCCTATCTGACCATATTTCCTGCCTCCTCACCCCTTCCTGTCAATGATCTTTTTTTGTCTCACTTTTAGCACCTCTTTTTTTTTTTTGTCCTCCTGGTCACTTGTCTCTTTGCTGTCCCTGCTTTTCTTACCTCTCCTCTCTTCTTCTTCTTCTTCTTTGTCATTCTCTCTTGTTTCCTCTTCGCTCTAACTCCATATTCGGAGGAATTCAGAGGAAGTATAAAAAGCTTTTTGGCAAGGACAAGGGCTTAGTTAGTTTTTATTTTATTCTCATCCACACTTTGCTGATGATGCATATAACAATTCTGCCGTTTATTTATTTATGCATTATCAGTAACTTGGTGCAGTTGATGGAAGGCAGGGACACCACCTGGACAGATACAGATGTGGGCTTAGTCCAGCACCAAGTGCCAAAAATAGGCAGACGCTCACATTCCTCTCGTGTCCACTTGGTTCAGCTGCTGCTGGAGGTCATCGCACCTCCAGGCAGGAAAACAACAAGGAATTAAATATAAGTTGGCTGATTTAACGACTTAGGGAGTTTTATTATCGGTTCACGTACTGTATACAAGGATTGGTGATAAGTCAGACGGACACTGGGACAGACAGACGACACACTAAAAATGTTCCTGCGAATCCACAGATAAAGCCTCAGCCTGTGTTATCTATTGATGCCCAGATTTTCTCTTTTGGTAGCTGCATCCTTGGTTTCAGAAAACTCCAGGCAGAACGACCAAAGCGAGCCTGTTCTGACAGCACCTTCAAAAATGTGCACAGACGACACTTCTGTTCTTGGCAAACTGGGACTCGCACAGAGCTGTGGGTACACATCGAGAAAAGGAAAAATATCCACAATACTACTGGGATCGTCGCTGCTTTGTCCTACTTTTATGTAGGCGGAACACTGCGTCTGTGACCAGGGATGTGCCAGTGTTTAGTTGTTTAACATACTCAGAGACGTACTATCAGAGGTGCATGGAAAGGGTTTTTATTTTTACTCTTCTTAGGTGAAGCTTTGACGTCTTTTTACAATAATGAGACAGTATTTCCTTGATTGTCTGCGTCTCTAAAGATATTCTATACATCATTTGGCCTTTTGTTATTAAACTGCCTTGTGTAAAATAGAATCTCTGTCTCCGTGTCCATCTATAAGACCGACTGTATCAACATGTCCCATTAGTCTGCGTTAAGATGCTTAATTCAAGATGGACGCTGAGCTTGACCCACTTAGGTTATCTAACTTCATCCATCTACGTTTTCATCTTGTTCCTTCCTCCTCTCTCTTTCTCTGCCACATCACCTTCTCTGTTACAGCATATCTATATCATGCTGGATCATTCATATTCACTCTCGCTCTTGCTTTGTTCTCTCTTTCCAGCCAAGCACCTCTCACTCCTCCCCCTCATTCCTCTCCTCTCCTTGGTAATGAATGGAAAAACATCCCCTATTAAACTGTCCATCATGTCTAAACAACAGAGTGGATTTGAACTAGAAGAACATATAAGGAAAACTATTGAATGGAGGCATCGTCTTGTGCTCTGTAATCTGTGAGCACAGCGGGAGTCATAATTCACGCACTCATTCCCAGTGAGGAGCAGCAGGTGACACACTACTACGTTAAAATGACTCATGATATTTCCTTCACTTACACGTCACTGAAAGTAACCACAGTAATTGTGATAATAGTATGAGGAATTTTGGGAAGTTGAAATGTCAAGATGAGAGGATATTTTAGGAAGTTTAGCTGTGTTATATGGTGAGTTCATTTTGTTTTGACAGTTGTTTCTTCATTGATGGAGCTAAGTAACACTGTAAAAATATCTTTGTTAGCATCCCTGGATAAGATGTCGTCCTGAAGGCAGCAGATGTTGCTCCAACATCTCTCTGTACTTTTCAGCATTAATGGAGCATCACAGAAGTCTGAGTGACCTTTGCCCTGGGCACTGACACGACCCCAGACCATGATGGACCCTGGCTTTTGGACTTGTTGCTGATAACAGTCTAGATGGTCCTTTTGTTTTTGGTTCTCACACATATGTTGGCAAACTGCTGGTCCTCGGCCCATCTTCGCTCCTAAAGGGCTCGGCCTTTCCTGGATTCCACTGTTGTACCAAATCATGATGTAGTCACCTGCTGACATCACCTGGATCATATGGAATCATCATTTCACTGTTTTACCTCGTTACTGGTCCTGAAATGCAACGTCCCATCTTTTGTTTTGGAATAAAGTTTATTTTGAACAAACAAAGACTAAAACTGATGAGGCGTCACATCCAATAATGTGCTGCTGGATTGTTTCCAACATAATAAGGACACAGATTATTTACACATCACTGTTTTCAGTTTTAATCTTGACCGTCCCAACTTTTTCTGACTCGGGGTTGTAGTTACTGTACGTTTGGCCTCCAGCTTGACCACAAAAATATTATCAGCAGTGTAAACACTGACACAACAGCAGGATCGGTGAAAGCCGTTATCACTGACATCCAGTCGTTTTCCAGGTGCTTGTTTAAAAACCCCTTCATACAGTATAGTGAGACAGCTAAGAACCGACTGTAGCTCCAGGTGATTCAGTATTGTTAGGTGTGTGTGTATTTTCAAGGTTATCTAGGATGTTTTTTTTACTCTTGTTGCTGTTGTGATGCAGTTCATTAGAAAATACAGCCTCCTTCTCTTTCACAGTCAGATTCTGCCTCTGATCCCTTTTTTTCTGCTGCTTTCCCTCCCTCCCCCGCTCTTGCCGTCCTTTCTCCATCCTATAGTGCTGATTCTTTGACTAGAATGCTTACTCCACACACCAGAGCCAGGCCCATTAGCTGAGACCAGCACACTCCTCTTCTTCCTCCTCCTCCTCTTCATCCTTCCTGCGTTCCTCTCCCGGCCAATCAATTAATATAGGTTGAGTCGGTGTGAGAACGAGCCAAAAAAAGAGCAATCCCCTAATTAGCTTGGACGCTACATCAGCTTGCTATTTCTTCCTGCCTGTCTGCATAATCCCTCCTTCCATCACCACCATTCTTTCTCTCAGACACACCCACACACACTTCAGATAATGATAGTGATCACTGAAAGATGGGTTTTCTGAAAATACTAAGCACACATGCACACACAGACTCTTAATTTCAAGGCAGCATCATGTGACCAAATGTTACATAAATGCTCCTTGTTCTTGTCCAGCACATAAGGTCCAGTAAAACACAGCTCATCAGCTTCTGAGTGTGTGTGTGTGCGTGTGTGTGTATGTCTTAGGCTGGCAGTCTATACCACACAAAGTTAAATTCTCAGAAGTGAAATGGCAGGTTTGTGTTAGGCTTTGACTGCCGCAGTGCTGCAGCAGGAAACCATGCTGAACTGGTCAAAATGATCAAGCCACTCCAATCCAAGACATCATCACACATCAGTCATGTGATCGCAATTTTCTTCTTACATGTTCCATGGCTGTTTAAATAGTTTAACTTAAATTGACCAGAGAATTTTCTTTTTATGCAAGTGCAAATGTTCTAAATTATATCGCAGCAGCAGGACAAAAGGTTTTTGGTCAAAGACAAAGGATATTCAGTTTCTTTGTAACTAATAATGTGTGTGGCACTCACATTTATATTATAGAGTGGTTGTGGCAATTGTTTAGTAAGTATTCACATTTTCTTTTGGCCATGAGTGTAGAAAATGTGTGTAATGTCAGAGATATTCTTTTTCTAACTGTGATGTTTACAGATCCAAGTATTGTGTCTAATATGCATTTACAAGACTGTCCTCTTTAGCGTTTGTGAGCGTTGTTTGTGCCAGCAGGTTATTACCACTAACAGTTCCGTGCATAACGACATGGATAAATGTAAAAAAGGCAATAGTTGCAGTTTACACAGGGAATAGTGTTGGTTATTTCTCAGAGACCCACAGATAGCTCTAGGATACTCTGTGAAAGGCAGAGCAGTCATTTTGATGTTTGTTTGACATACTTCAAGCCTCTTTTTGACGTGGCATAATACTGATATTCTCCATTTAAATGAATCCTCATTACTATGAGCCAGCAACAGTTCCCATTATTCAATCCATTGTCATCTTTTTGTGAGACCCTGCTGTCTTCAGACTCCACATTGCCAGTTTGTAACACAGGCTTTCTGTCGACATAGTCAGAGGTCAACTTGTCAGACTGCTACTAACTATATAGTACTTTCCCTTTAACCGTACACTATATCCACTATAAGCTCCAATCCATTTCTTTACTCAGTGAAACAAATTACTTGCTGTAAAGTGCTGGCCCCACTGGGAATCAACCCAGTCTGCAGCTCTATACAACTATTTACTGATTGTTTTGGTTCGTATCAGGGTTGGACGGACATTCTTCAGATTTCATTTTTTGGGTGTACCTAACTCATCTTACTTTAAATATTTTATTGGACACTGTCATTTGTAGCCATTAGACAGTAAGAATAAAACAGTGTTTTGACAAACTGCAGCTGTAGCAGTCACTGAAGAGAATGAGCTGCTGGCAGCCTGGTTCTCGGCTTCACTTCAGAAAACATATGGAGGAGAGCTCTCCTGGGGACCTAAAGCTGATCGAATCCCCGTTGGCTAAAAAGAAATTCTAACCTGCATTTAAAGGAACTACTTCGTCTTTTAAGTAAAATTTGGTAAACAGAGTTTATTGCCATTTTAAGTTAATCAACTTGATTATTTTCTGAATTACTTTGTTTGGAGAAATTGCCACCATTTCTACTCAAGAGTGAATCTAACTTTGGAATGAAACACTGAGAAGTGACATCTCCAGCCTTACGTGAAACATAATGTCTCTTTTCATGTTTTTGTTGAGTTGGCTTGATGCTGCTGTCTTGCCTTTCTCCCTCCTCTCATCCTGATCCTTTCAGACAACTCTGTGCTGTAGCTTTTGCCTGCTGAGTGAGATCAGAGA
>NW_018128075.1:77355-80257 GCF_001952655.1 Monopterus albus
AGCAGTAGCAGCAGCAGTAAAAGAGCCGTGCCAGTGTGCTAAAAATGAAAAGGGAAGGGAGGGAGCGTGGAACCTCCAGCCATCACCTTCATCTGCATTCGTCCTCATTATCAATAAATGATGGAGGCAACGTGTCTTCTTTAGCATCCGAACGCTGCATGGTTTCCCTGGATCACACAAATCACAGGCAGGCTCATCCACCAGCAGCACCACTACCCCACCATCCCTCCTCCACCGCCCACCTCTTCCCGACACTCACTTTCACTCTCTTTCCCATGCTGTCAGCGGGAACGGGCTTTTACCATGCCTGTTAGTAGCCGCTAGTCTACGGGAATCAGATGACGAGCAAATCCAGTGATGCACAATGTTATGACTTTGAAAAGGCATCTTAGAGATAATAGCACAGCTCGGAGACCACGACGGTGGATGGATTGTCCATGCTGTGACCTCAGGGTAACAGTGAAACTCAGTCAGAGATAAATTACTTGTGCTGCGGTGTCAGAAAATGTATGAGGAAACATTTAATACAAAAAAAAAAAGCCAAAAATGGATTTGACAGAGTAGATGTGATTTATTTATAGCTGAGGTCTAATTTAATCAGTGTTTTTCTACTGTCTGTAAGATGTGGATATTTTTCTTGTAAAGAGCCAAACAAAACAGGCCAGGCCTGTGAAAAGAGTTTGTTACATGTAAAAACCAATTTCCTCGATGTTTCCTGAACAGAAGAGATGAAAAAAGAATTTAATGTCTGCTTCATCTGTATTGTTTAAGTGAGAAGCAGGTGTTGGAGGAGTGGAATCCACTGTTCCTTCATATGTAAATGTAAAAGCAAGTTAAAATAGGCCAAGGACTAAGTTTTAGTGAATGGCACAACTTGCTTTTATACTCTAAACAGCTGTTTAAAAAGCACCTGACTGAATTAATCTGCACTGTGGAGAATTCCTACTTGTGCATGTAAAACGACCGCATGATGTTGCTGTTACATTACACACTGTACAACACCAAGTTATCCCCTTCAGCAAGTTTTGTAAGACTTCTTCAGAGTGTTTACCTTCAGCTTCATCCCAGAAATCCACCATATGGCCCACACTGAGCACTCCACCAACTAATTTGTAGAGCAGAATTAATCCTCCAAATGATGGGTGATTACCTGCCAAAGTAGCTGGTAGAGGAGACAAACGGCGAGCGGAAACTCACAAACAGTTCTCAGTATTTAACAGATGGCTGGATGTACAGTAAGTAGCCCACAATAATACACAATGAGGGTAAACTCTTCCAAAGGCATGCAGGTGGTGTGCGGTGATTCACACTCTTGTTTCAGCACCTTGGACAGCACCAGTAGGCCCTGGAAACAGGTCAGTGGCTGTTTCAGAACCAAGGACAGTGTCAAAGTGCTCCTGTGGCCAAAGTTGATGTTTTTAATGTTGTTTTAGCTCAAATATTGGTCTCATTGTCCTTATGTAACTATAAATACATCTCAGACAATCGGTTTGAAAGGGATTCTCTGGCCAGTGTGTTTCTGTGGTTTTCACAACCCCCGCCCATCCTTCTATCTCCACCACCACCTTCATTATCCTGTTCTGGAGAGGTGACAGCTTGCTCGGTTTAGCCTAAGCAAACAGCTTGCTGAAATGCATCAAAGATGGCTCAGATGCCAGAGCCAGACTGACACACAGCTTGGAGGAGAAGTGAGGAATAAAGGCAGATAAAACATCTTTAAAATTGTCCTCAAAATAACACCAAGTCCTCAAAAGCAAACACAAAACTCCAAACTCTTCCAACTTTCCTGGCCCTGCAAATGAAATGCTGGTTCAACATTTATCATTTGGGAAAATTATTCAACGTATGTTTTGTTTTATTTTATTTTATTTTGGCTTATGAAACCCTTTGGCACTCAGTCCCGTGTCACGGTAAACACAAGGTGTTTTAATGTTGTCCAATGGAATCCCAGCATTGTATAGTTAGATTTAGCTTGGTACAGGATTACATAACTGTCTACGCTGCCAGGTGGCTGATAAAAGTAGGATCACTGGAAATATTGATCAAAATAATCGTCCTTACACTCGCCAGTACATATTGTAAGAACATGCCTCACATTTTTGTGGGAGCGTCTCCTAGAGACCAAAAGTGGCTTAGATTATGGGATTCACATTTTTTACACCAGACACCTGACCAGATCCGCTTTTCATTTATGATTTATTATCTATGCCTCCCACCCCCACCCATGGCAAAGCCTTCTGTACGGCCGGCTGGGTTTGTGTAAACTGTGAATTTGGCGGATTGGACTGTGCTGTTGGTGCTTTTGACATTTGGCGACCATGAGACCATGAGCGACTTCTCAATGTGCCTCAGTTCTCAAATTCTCCAGCCGTGCAAAGTCCAGCACGACCACTGTTTTTAACCCTCCTCAGCCCTACACCACCAAACTATCGGATAACAGAATGCTCAATGTAGTTTGACCTTCTAACCGCATTTGCCATCAGAGTAGATTTAGATTCTCATGGGCTAAAAGTAACAAGAATCGCTGTGCGCTGCAAATACACAACTAACGCCCATACATCTCCGTCGTGCGCTATGGAGAGTGGGTGGGAGTGGGGGAGGCTCCGGGGAGGCGCCGTGCGTCGTGCGCTGCAATGCTTGGCCACGGATCTGCGCGCGGCGCTCGGTTCCCGTCAGACTGCTCAGATACTTAGTGCACGGCTCAATCCCGACAGCTGACTGAACGCTACAGAGCCGGAGAAGAGCTCTGCTCCTTGGGTTTCTTTGTTTCCAAGGCTGATCTCCACAGGAATACAGTCTCCGGACCGTCTGCGGTCTAGCTCACGTCCCCCCCGGGGGGTCGAGGGAGGAAAGGAAAAAACAAACAGAGAGGGAGTGATCGGAAGCGAAGGCTAGAGAGGGA